>NC_039279.1:7547629-7725129 GCF_003368295.1 Carassius auratus | reverse complement strand
TATACATACATACATATATATATATATATATATATATATATATATATATATATATATATACGCACGCACATATATACATTATATATATATATATATATATATATATAAAACCTGACTCATCAAGCCCATAAAAAAACTCCTGACTAGATCAGAAGAGCTCTTTGAATTAAAGATTTAAAGCCCTGAGTTCTCATACTTTCTTTTTTTTAAAACTTTATCAAAACCAGGTGTAAAGCCTATGGAATACAGGAGTTTTAACAGTTCCATTATACGAATATATGCGCTGATAAGCATACAGTAAACATAGAAAATTACAGCATTTTGGTGAATAACTGAGGGCCATTCCTTAGCATATTTGATACGGCTAAAAGCTTAAAGAGGTTGCTTTTATATCAAATCTGTATATAACTGTTATTATATACAAAAGAGAATTAAAGTTGCGTAATTACCCCATCTACTTTTCTTCAACCACAATATGTATTGAACCACTTGTAGTTTGTATTAAATAAAGTAAAAACCTAATAATTTGGACAAAAGAACCCTTTAATGTTGTGGTGCAAGATGGTGTCTTTGACATCACTGAAGACGAGTCGAATGTTCTCCGTGTTAATGGCAGTGGTGAAGTGATGGTAAAGGGGCTCCTCCTGCGATTGACGACGCTTGTTACGGAAGCAATCAACCAGGAACTTCTGCACATCCGGCAGATTATGGGGATCTCCTGTGAACTCGGGGAAGTAGTCCTTGATGTTTACATTCTTAACTTTTTCTTCAAGCAAGTCTGTCTTATTGAGGAAGAGAATGATGGAGACACTGGCGAAGAAGCGGTTGTTGACGATAGTCTCGAAGATACTGAGCGACTCCGTGAGCCGGTTGGTCTGACGGTCTTCCATGAGCACCTGATCGTATTCGCTGGATGAGACTAGGAAGAGAATGGAGGTCACAGTTTCAAACCACTCAAACCACCGCTTGCGCTCTGACCGCTGCCCTCCCACATCCACCATCTTGAAAGGAACACTCTTGATCTCAAAGTCATACTCATGGATACCCTTGGTGGGCTTTCATGCCAGAAGTATATCCTTTTGGCTGGGCAAGTAGTCCTGCAGATTAAATGGAAACAAACATCAATCAGACAGGCATAATACCATGAAACCCTGAAACATTTATTAAAAATTAGTGTATTTATTATTTATTTATTAAAAATTACATGTATTAGAGATGGGCGATATGCCTGTAGACACAAACTAATACGTTTGTGAATTCTGTCACTATCACAGTTATGCTCACATCACAGCCACAGTAAATTTACATGTGTTTAAGCCTTGACAGTTTTAAATGTTGAAGCCATTTTAAATTGTTCAAAGCCCTGAGCCCATAACACCAAATTGCACACTCAGAAACCATCACACGAATACCAAATTGAGTTTTCTTCTGCAGCCTATTGTGCTTAAATAGTCAAATACTCAGAAAGGTTTGTCTTGGCTAGTATTCAAGCAAACAAACACATTTGCCTTTTAAGTGAACATGAACAGTTGGGGTATTTTTTTTAAATTCATGTGTCAATATATCGGATCCATGCATTAAGTCTTAAAGTGACAGCAGCCTAGTATTCGGTTATTAACTAATGATGTAAAGGCTGATTTATAACTTTGAGTTGGACCTACGCCGTAACCTATGCATAGACGTACTCCCTTATGCCTTAGCCTAATATGCACCTCTCCAAAAATCTAACAGCGCATCAATTCTACATGGACCATAAGCACTGTGATTGGTCTGCTAGAATCCCTCCCTCCATATGTACTTGAGTTTTGTGTTTTTATGTGCTCTTTAATATATTTTAATGTTACACCTTCTTATAAAAAATAAAACCAAGCAAAGAACAAGTGTCTTAACATTTGTCAGGGACAAACAATGTTGATCTGCCGTGGTACAAGTCCTTGTAGATATAGACAGAATGCCATCTTCTCCTGTTCCATTGTGGTCTCCTTTTGTAGTTTTAAATAATGATTTGATATTATTTGCTGCGTCACGGCTATAATGCTTCTCCGTCGAGCCGCTGCTTCTTCAGCTTTAGTCATGGTAATGCAGTTTACACCAACAACATGTCCGTGGACACTGCAGACTAGCAGTTTGCATGTGTACTGTACATCAACGAGGACAACCACGCAGAAGAATAAATGAAAACTGACGCATAGCCTACGGCGTAAAGGCTACAGCGTAGGTCCGACGCAGAAGTATAAATCAGCCTTTAGAAGCGGTGTTTCTGGGTCCAACTCGCTACACTTGAGAATACTACCTCAGCAGTCGTTTATGAGCATTTGATTATTCACATTAAACATGCAAGTTAAACGTTTTCAAACTTACGGTGCAGACTACAGTCTCCATGCTCACAGCGTCCCAAACACATAATTTTTATATTTATTTTTTCATTTTCATTGTCTGGCTATATGGCATTTAGGTATGGAGTTAAAGGTTAGAATTATTTTTTATTGGAAGTATTATAATCAGACTGTGAGTGTATATTAGAACCTTTTGTTGTTTTCTCATGGTATCTGATAGAGCGTTTGGACACAGAAGTGGTGACACGTGAATTCAGACTTAACAAGCGGATATCTGCTGTTGCCTGGGTAATTAAGGTTAATCAAGACAAAAAATAAAAATCACCTCATACAGAGGGTATAGATTGTGCAGAGGGTATAGAAAATAATCACCATCCTTTAAAATAATCACATTTTGTAGCTTTTCACACTGTATAATTATTTTAATTCAGCTATATTACCTTATAACATCGAAGTGAAAGATAACTTTATCCCGGAGTAATTTTGACAGTACATTGCCACCCATTGTTGATTGTTTGCTTCTGTTGCACTACCAAGGAAAGAAATGCTCCAGCTAATTAAAATGACTACAGCTGATCACAGTTGAAAGTCAAATGGCTTTGTATGCCATGGAGAAGTTAATTTGCTACATCTGTTTGAGTTTACAAGTAATTTTTAGGAGGGTGTAAACCTTTTCCCAATTCTGTGATTGTTTTTTTTCCCTTCTGAATGTGGCTATTTTAAAGGTGGTTTAAAAGGGTTGATTATTTTTAACTGTAGGTGTGTGTGTGTGTGTGTGTGTGTGGGCTTGTTTTTGTGACATATCAGGACACAACTCTGTATAATGACATGGGTATGACACAGGTATTACAAGGAGAGGGTGACTTATGAGGACATAAGCCATGTCCCCATTTTTCAAAACGCTTATAAATCATACAGAATGAGTTTTTTTGAGAAAGTAAAAATGCACAAAGTTTCCTGTGAGGGGTAGGGGTAGGGTTGGTGAAGGGCGATAGAATATACAGTTTCTACATTATAAAAACCATTACGCCTATGGGATGTCCCCACTTTTCACAAAAACAAACGTGTGTGTGTGTGTATGTATATGTATGTATGTATGTATGTATATATATATATATATATATATATATATATATGTGTGTGTGTGTGTATATATATATATATATATATATATATATATATATATATATATATATATATATATAACCTGTATTAATGGTACAATGCAATAAATCGGTACAAGTAAAATCCACTATATCAGCCAAGCTAATGTCAGTGCACACAAAACTCTATTGATAGCCTATTTAATGGATAACAAACAAACAAAAAAACTAGCTTTCTTCCTGTGAATTTAAAGTTTCATTTCAGAAATTCTGTGTACATCTCTTTTGGGTTCATTAAGTTGTACCATGTACAAACAGGTATAATACCAGCTACCTTGTGCTTTAGATACCAGTACTGAACACAACATTAACATTAATTTAAAAAAAATGTGAAAAAAATTACCAATTGTCCAAGTTTATCCACATTGTCCAGGAAATACTTCACAGATTCACCCTAAAAAGATGTAAAGAAAGACACACAATCATAATTAGGTCTCCAATATGTTAGCTTTGGTGCAGAAGCTGCAACTTTGAATTTGTCTTCTCCTGTCTCCCAATTTCCCTGTTTTATGCATTTTCTGTTACATTTTACAATCCTAACACCCCCCCCCCCCCCAAAAAAATAAAATAATTTATATTATTATATCTCGCTCTCTTTTACACACACACACACACACACACACACACACAGTAGAACATAACTATACAATATTTTCCACCAGATTTGTTGGTCCAAGGCTATGATATACTACAGGTTACTCTGGCCTAGGGATGTGCAACAGTGATCGAGTACTCGAGTACTCGACCGCGACAGTGATGATCGATCACGTAAACGATGATCGAAATTATTATTAATTTTTTTTTTATTGGTTATGGCAGCACGTTGGGCGGCGCCCTGATGTCTGATTGGTTAGCTTCCCACTTGATGCCTCAAAAGACGTAAGAAGACATAATAATGGCCTCAAAGTCACGTAAGTGATGGCTGGCTTCCCTTTGAGAAGAACGATGAAAAAACAGTTCAGGGTAAGCTGTGCAGCGCCAAGCTTTCACACAAATCTACAACAAATACAATGCGCTATCATCTAAAATTTGAACATAAAATATCTGGCGATAACAGAGCGGCAACTCAGACGAGCATTGAATCACCTGCCGTAAGACCTAAATGCAACGCAGGCAGAACCGAGAAGACTACAAAGCTATTCGCTGAAATGGTGGTGAAAGATTTGCTGCCCATTAGTTTCAGGGACAGAGAAGGTTTACTTGTCCAGTGGTGCCTGGCTGTTCCTGCAACATCTGTTCCAGCGGAGCCAATTTATTCCACTAAATGTAAACAGGCTGCGCGCTCGGCTCTCATCTGAGCACGTAGACCGCCTTATGTTTTTGAATAGAAATTTGAATGTTTCACCGGTCGTGGTAAATATAATATCCATTTTTTTTAAATAATATTATTTTAGTTTTGAGTTTTACCCATAGTTAAAATATCTAGGCTATTTGGTCTCTGTTTTATAACTTATAATAGTTGTTTGGTTAAACTTGGTGAACTTTTTTCTTATCTTCTAAAAACTACGTTTCACCGCTGGATCAAAATATGCTGCTAAAGTTATACTGGAAGACAATGTTTTGTTAAAAAAAAATTCCATTGAATAAAGTAGCAAAAAAAGAAAGTATCTTTGTGTGTTAATTTTTAAAATCACAGACAAATAATTAAATGGTCTTTATAAAACAAAAATGCACTGGATATATTTGTAGCCTTATTACATTATATTTGTAGAGATGACGAAAATCAAAATTATTTGTTTGTCATAGTTTTTATCTTAAATATATTTTAAATCTCATTCAATTATTTAGCAATAATCAGTGATTTCCATGCTGTTAAATAATATTAATATAATATTTAATACAAAATATTAATTAAATTAAAACTATTACACTTAATAACGTAGATGAAAATATAGCACAAATCTGCCATACATTTATAATGAGAACTTTATAGGAATCTATAGTAAAATCTGTCCTTGCCCATCTTTCAGCGCGCTGTCATGAAAACGCATCAGCGGGAGCTCGTGCGCTCTCTCTCTGTCTAACGCATAACTTCGCATCCTATTGTGCTGATACAAGTTGTAATGTTACGTCTGATATGTATCTCAGTTATCTGATTTATCATAGGATGTGTCATAGAATTAGCTTCCGTTTATTGGTATACTCTTCACCTCAGGCAGATATTTCTTGCTCCTTTATTAATAACATTACTTCATCATAATCATTATCTAACCTGTCCTAATCATGTGTTCATGTTTTCATAGACAGATTTTCATGTCAGATTTTTATTTTTTTATTTTTATTTTTTATAACAATCTTTAGATTTTTTTCATTATATAATTATATTTTTTCATTATATACATTCATTATATACAGCATAAGCCCCACCCCCGATTAATCGATTAATCGTTTTTGAAACCTATCGATGATCGAAATGAGAAATTTCCCAAAATGCCCATCCCTACTCTGGCCTCATTCATAAATATGTTTACCTAACACAAAATCAGTCAGATGAGGCTCTGCTGTGTTGGCCTCTTATTGGCTTGCTTTGTGGGGAATGCATATCAGCCTTAAGTAGACAAAGTGACTTGGTCACCAAAAATGAATGTTTATCACTAAATAAATACGGATAAACATGTTAATCACAATTTGTACAACAATGGAGATTTTAGTTGGAAAATGTGAGCTAAATCCTAATCTCAGTCACAAGGGTTCTACCCCTGAACATGCATAATCTTATCTTCATAACTGAAATGCAAACTATACTCACGCACAGAGAGAATGCCCTCATTGTCATGAGTCACTTCATTTGTGTTTTCAACTCATACCTGTCCATAACTCTCAGGTTACAAAAACTGTCCATACTACGCTCAAAACATTTGATTTCTTGAGCAAAATCACATTACATTCTAAATATACAAGCACCATGATTAATGCCTTGACAGGAGTAATTATGCAAGTACACTGTGCTTATCTCTCGTGATTCATAATACAATCTGTTTTTAACAACAGATCAACATTCTTTCAAGTTTACAGCCCTAGAAAATGACACAAGTCTTATGAAAAACTGTGAGTGTGTTCTATATCCAAAACTTTACTTCACAGGGACTAAGAACAACTATAAATATAAATAATGAGCAATCATATAATATTTACCAGCTGAAACTCTCTCCGTCTGTCGTAGGCATTCTGAATACCACTGTCTTGCCACAGGGCACGGATGGAGGGCAGGTAGTTGAGGAAGACTTTGGTCTCCACCATCCCTTTGGCCATAATGGATGAGCGGGTGTCAAAGGCCATCATTGTCTCCCCATGAACCTGATTCTCAGGATCCCCCCAAGGGATGTGCAGCTTCTCACGGGCATCCACCAGCACTCGGACACCTAAACAGACCATTAGAGATATTGACATATGTGACCCTGGACCACAGTCTTAAGTGTCAATTTTTCGAAATTGAGATTTATACATCATCTGAAAGCTGAATAAATAATAGGGCTGCACGATTAATCGCATGCGATGTTCAAGCGTGTCTAGTAAAGCTGGTTCTGGGATTAGTATTAAACATCCATCACCTGCTTTCAAATGGAGCGGCACTTAATATACAGAGCCATAGCTCGCTGACAAGCTACGCAATATCACGTTCATAAACAAATGCGATACATCTGCGAGTATGAACGCGATAGTGTAGCTTGTCAGTGAACTACGGCTCTGTATATTAAGTGCCACTCCATTTGACGCAAGATTGATCGTGCAGCCCTAATTAAAAAAGCTTTCCATTGATGCATTTATAGGACAATACTTGGCCGAGATACAACTAGAATCTGAGGGTGCAAAACAAAAAATAAATACTGAGAAAATCACCTTTGAAGTTGTCCAAATTAATTCTTAGCAATGCATATTACTAATCAAAAATTAAGTTTTGATATATTTACAGTAGGAAATTTACAAAATATCTTCATGGGACATGATCTTTACTTAATACCCTTATGATTTTTGGCATAAAAAGAAAAGTAGATAATTTTGACCCATACAATGTATTTTTGGCTGTTGCTACAACTATAACCCAGTGACTTAAGACTGGTTTTGTCGTCCAGGGTCACATATTGCATTTATCAGGTTACTATAAAAGAAAAAAAAGAAAATTAAATACCATTTTTTTTTTTACTATGCACTCTCAGACCATGCCATTTTGTCAACATGATCAAAAATGAAACATTTTCCCTTTTTATGAGGTCAATAAGGTCAGATGGGCTACAGTGAGTTCTGGAACTACAATTATACAGTATACAAAAAATTATTATAAAGTTTAATAAATATACTATATAATATATTATATAAAGTGACTATACTAATATGCATGTCAATTAAAGCACCCAAAATAGTGAATATTTTTCCTCAATTTAAAATAATGGTATTAAAAAGTTATGTAATATGCAGTGTTGGGCAGTAGCGTCGCTACAAGCAGCGAAGCTACTAGTTTAACCATAGACATCATATAAGTAGACGCCCTATTGGCCGCTGGGCGACGAGATTTGCGGCCGCCATCTTGAACCGGTCGTACACCTAGCAAAGAGTATAGAAGCTTCTACTCTTTGCTCCTAGTTTCGTTGCGTAGCAGCAGTTAAGATGCCAGAGCACTGTGCAGCATTTTCCTGTTTTAATCGGCGGGCCATCGCAAGTACGGCTCGGGATTACTTTTCACAAGTAAGATTTAACATTACTAGTATTACTACTATTGTTATTTGTGTTTGCGCACGTGATTTAAGGAAGTAATGTATATTAACCCTCTGATGGTCTTCGTTTCCTGTCCACACTCGTGTTTTTTGACAATAACATTTAATTTTGTAACAAGTTTTTTTTTTTTTTTTACAATTGTAATTTTACTCTTTTTGTTAATGTTTTTACTCAACATTTGTACAGTTTTTGGAGGATTTATGATATCTTCTAAATTTCTATAAATATTTATTTAAATAGGCTTTTTACAAAAAAAACAGCATTTTATGTAAAATTCACTTTATAAAAGACACAGATTATCCCCACAGAACTTTCATTCATGGGGATAACATGGATAATTTTAAATGATTTAATGTAACATTTATACCCATTTTTTTGGGAAATGCAGTTTAAAAAAAAAAATCACTTTAACCACTAGATGGCTATAGAGCTCCACTATATGCTATTTGACTACCTGAAATATACCGTTTCACAAGTTGGATTCTACGGAAGTTCTAAGCGGCCATGCATTATAATATTTTTTCTTCTTGTTTTCTCGTTATAACGACTTAATTTTCTCGTTATCTCGACATAACGAAGTTCGTTTTCTCGTTATAACGACTTAATTTTCTCGTTTTCTCGACATAACGAAGTTCGTTTTCTCGACATAACGAAGTTCGTTTTCTCGTTATAACGACTTAATTTTCTCTAAGAAGTTACAAAACTGCGCCAGCAGGTGGCACTCTAGACCTGAATATAACTGATAGGGTACACTATCCACTTTACTGTACGCGGACCTTCCTCATGATCGCTATAATTTGTGCAGTCTTCATTACTGACATTTAATTAATTCATAAATGTTAAATGCTTGAATCAATATGAATATTTTGTGTATTAAGTTCCTGCTAGATGCATGAGTTTCACCAACGCGTTCTGTGTCATAAAATAACTGCTTATCAAAACCAAGGTTGACATCACTGTATTATGTTTATCTACAGTAGGACGGGATTTAACGATGTAGGCTGATGTGCTTCTCTTCCTTATTACTAATCTTTATTGTTAACCATATTGATGAGAAATGTGATGTATATGTAAAATCCATAGGCTAATTCAATTCAGTTCCCTTTCGAGGGAACTTCGAACTGCGTCCTCTAGGGGGCGCTTTGGGGAACACCTCGTCGTGACCCGTGTCTGAAGCATACAATGAAAAAACACCAACTTGTTGGCCGTCGACAGCCTCCGACGTCACTACCGGCGCGACTATAAATCAGCACCGGGAGAGCACGTCATTATCTTCTTCATCTTCAACTGACTGTTTTGTTTGAAGCGTGCATCTGAAAGAACCGGTAAGGGCGATCTTTCTCTGTTTATCATGGCGACAACTAGCAAGCGTTTAGACGATGTGTGCATCCGTGTCGGCGTTATTTGACACCCGATGACACACGCGATCTTTGCGTCATTTGTTTGGGTGAAGAGCACGCACGCGATGTCTTTGAGGAGGCAATCTGCGTGCACTATGAGCGTTTTTTCAATGGAAAAAGCTCCGCTCTCGTTCGTCTCTCTTCTAAAAAAAAAAAAAAAAAAGGCAAGCCATCTGCTTCCCGCGGTTCAGGATCTGTCCACGCTGAGGCAGGAAAGAAAATGAGCTCGTGAGAATACATATGGATCTGTCTGAATGGTTTAAAGAGGGACTTTCCCTTTCGAGATCGTAAAAAAAAAAAAAAAAAAAAGGGGCGGCGGACGAGAGAGAGCCTTGGGAGGATGATGTTATATCTTTAACACTTTCTCATACTGAGGTTAGTGCTCTGCTGGGTTTTTACCCAGGAAAAGCAGGAGATATTTGAGGATGGTGAAGAAGCTGAGGCTGAGCCTTCTCAATTCTCCTGCCCTGCGTATGTAGAGCTGTTGGAGGTTATTGAGCGAAAATTACTTTTTGACCATAACCCTCCAGCTCAGGTGAGCCTTTCATTTGTGCATGATCTCCATACAAAGATTAAAAAGAAATGAAAGATGCCGTTTTCTTTTTGCATCCATCGGTTTCGGCATTAAAGTAATCTGCCGACATCGAGGTGATGCGTGAAAGCGGCTAGGAGGGAATGCCCCTGTAGAAAGAGCTAAAAATTTTATAAATAATTTATAAATTTTTATATGTGAAAAATGTTTTCTTTCTGCAGGGGAAACCTCCTCTCTTATTCTCCCTCCTTGCCATCTAAGCCCCTTCAGAAAATCATCTCGCTTAAATGGCAAGGCATACGCAGTAGCAGGTCAGGCTGAGGCTTTATTACACACAATGCTGGTGCTTCAAGCATATCAGACTGATCTGCTAAGAGGCCTGGATAGAGGCTGGGGCCTTTTTCCGATCTGGTAGCTAAGCTGCGCCACACCATGGATCTCTCTCCATGCTACCAAGCAGGCCGCCTCCGCCATGGGGCAGGACTATGGCGGCCATGGTGGCAGCGGAGAGACATCTGTGGATGAACAGACATCGGGAGGAAAGAAAATGCTTTCTGCCCGATGCTCAGGTTTCGCCTTCTGAACTTTTCTGTATTTCCGTTGAGGCGGCGATTTGAAAAGTTCAGGGAGACGAAGGCGCGCTCTGCTGCTTTCAGATCCTTCGTCCCACGAAGGTCCAGGTCTGAGCCCAAACAACATAGGGGTCCTGGCCTGTCTCGATCTGAGGATCAAAGATGGGCACAGAAGGCTAGTGTCGCAACTCGCGCTCCTCCCCCACCTGCGGGCAGGGGTTAGAGGAATCGTGGGTCACGAGGAGGTAAGCAGAACCTAAGAGGTATGATCTAGACGAGGCAGAGTTCTCGTCCAAATCAGAATGATACCGAGGTATCTACTAAAAGAAAAGACAAACGCGTATATGCGTTAATCGACTTCGAAAGGTTAACTTCTGCTTTTATACTCCCCTTCCTAATTCCCCTGTAACCACCAGCTCTCCACCTGATCGAGGTTAGGTGGAAACCTCTCGCATAACAGTCTCCTATGCTGGACCTATAATATTTTTTTATGGTTCTATGTCCATAGCAACCAACCTGAAACTGATGGTCCAGGTTAAAAGTAGGTACCCCTTGAGCGGGGCTCCGGCGTAGGAGGGTGAGTGAGTACATGTAACCCTCTCTGTATATACTTATGTGTATTTAATTGCTGGTGGTTACGTGTCTACTAATAAACTCTGTCTGAGTTTCCTTTGCAGTGCTCAGTTACAGTGTTTACTAAACATTCGTCAGCAGCAGCCATTCGGCTTCATGTTCCGGTATTAGGCGGCTGAGATCACAGGTTTCTGAGGGAGCCTCCTTGATCATCAGGCCTGGCACAGCACTGCAGGGAATTTCATGGATGTCTGGCCAGGTCACCCCGAGGGGTCTCCTGGCCGCTTAGGGGTGCTGTCGTATCTACCGGGAAGTGGAGGTGGCAGTTACAGAAGTCTTCTTGTATATGCTGCCTCAGGTGATGCTCCCCTCACCCGAGGTTTGTAAAATTGAGCTTGCCTCTCCCGTGAGATTCAGCTCCTCTACGATGCTTAGGAACCTTTAAGTACACACGCTAAGCTTTGTGTACTTTCTCAAAACCACATGGTGGTCAGTGTGTATGTGAACACACTTTCTAAAAATCCACAAGTGGTAAGTTTGCATGCAAGACTCTGCAAACTTTCTGAAATCTTGTACGATGAGGGGTAACGCTTCGTTCCCTTTCTTGAGATGATTAGACCTTGGTTCCTTGGGCTCCATTCAGCCAGTGTGTATTTGTTTATACACCTCAAGCATCGCTTTTCTCAACATGAGGGGCTATTGATTCTCGTGGTAATTTAGCAGCGCTCCCCTTTTTCCAAAAAATGGGTCACCTATGAGTGCGCTACTCTGAGCTCGGAGTTCTCCTCTCGTACGAGACGGAGTTCTCTGTTTTTTTTCCCAGAGCGCTCCAGTATTGTTTCCATAGATCGAGTTGATGACTCTCAATAATACTGTTTTAAGATGCAACATTCCATCTATGAGCTGCTCTATCAGAGTGCCACGAGAGCCCCTCCTTAGAACAGTATTTGAAAATCCATGCTATGGTAAGTGTGCACGTGTAGTCTTTGCACATTTTCTGAAATCCACACTGTGGTAAGTTTGCACGCTAGTATTCTGCGTTCTTTCTAAAATCCTATATGGTGAGGGCTTCGCGCGGTTGCTTCGTGCCCTTTCTTGAGTTGGTAAAAGCCCCGTTCATCTTGGGCGCCACTCCACCTATGTATCCTCGGATACCTATCTAAACAGGGTGTTGCTACTAGAGAACTGTTGAGACAGCTCTTTCAGCAAGCTTATGCGTAAGCTAGCGGTAGCCCCTGTGTGACAGGCAGGACTTGGTACAAATGCTAGGTTCTTAGCCGTATCCCTTTAAAGGAATCTTTCCTGATTCCAAGCCTTCAGCTCTACCCAGGGCCGAGGCCCTAACAATTAAGTTGGGTATGTAGCTTAGGCCTTTTGGCCATAAGGGGTACTGTCACAGACAGTCGTCTAAACGTCCCAGGGGCAACTCCCATAGTAATGGTAGAGTTGGTACTTAGTGCTCGCCATGATTCTGGCCTGCATTCCCCTCAGCATGGCGGCGTGGGTATACTGTTCCCCAAAGCGCCCCCTAGAGGACGCAGTTCGAAGTTCCCTCGAAAGGGAACGGTCTCAGGTTACGTATGTAACCATAGTTCCCTGAGTAGGGAACGAGACACTGCGTCCTCTAGCTCTCTGCCATGCTTCGGACGCAAGCTTCAGACGAAGAAGATAATGACGTGCTCTCCCGGTGCTGATTTATAGTCGCGCCGGTAGTGACGTCGGAGGCTGTCGACGGCCAACAAGTTGGTGTTTTTTCATTGTATGCTTCAGACACGGGTCACGACGAGGTGTTCCCCAAAGCGCCCCCTAGAGGACGCAGTGTCTCGTTCCCTACTCAGGGAACTATGGTTACATACGTAACCTGAGACCGTTTTGTTCTATAATGTTGTAATCGTTTTTTTCTACACACACACACACACACTACACATAGTCCTACACATGGACGCTCTTTTCAAACAGAAGCTTGTAACACACATGATATCTGCCACATCACATAATGACTACTACAAATTACAAATTATATATAATTTTATTTCAAATAAAGGGAAAATGAAAAGTGAGTTTAATCCAAGCAGCTCTAATTTCGCAGTGTTGCCATTTAAACATGTTAATTACAAAAACAAAACGTTCGTTGTACTGTCTCTGGAAAAATCAACAGTGATTGATCAGCCTTTATTTATATACAGTATTGTAGACCTTATTACCTAGGCGAAACTAAATTTGCTGAAATATAGGCTGGTTGTACAGTAAGAGCGCCTGCATGGTTGTCCATCAGATGTCAAAGTTGAGTTCGTTACTATAGCAACAGTAACGAGAAAACAAACTTTAGTTATGTCGAGATAACGAGAAAAATAAGTCGTTATAACGAGAAAACGAACTTCGTTATGTCGAGATAACGAGAAAAATAAGTCGTTATAACGAGAAAACGACTTTCGTTATGTCGAGATAACGAGAAAATTAAGTCGTTATAATGAGAAAACAAAAAGGAAAAAAAATTATAATGCATGGCCGCTTAGAACTTCCGTAGGATTCAGTTGGATTCATATCTAAATATTATAAAATCACAATTATATATACAATTATACAATTATAACAAAAATAAAAATATTTTTTGTCAAATTTTAGTATTTCTTACTGAAAAAATCCCAGTTTTTCAATGATGTTACATTACAATGCATTGCAGGCAGTAATCATGGTAAACAGCATGACTTCTGACGGGGTTGGAGCAGGTGTGTGTGTGTGCTAAATTATTTTGTCTCATCCTGTCATCTCAGATTAAATGATTATAAGAGAGCAGTTGTTTTATAACCTCACAAGTGTGTGTGTGTGAGTGAGTGAGTGAGTGAGTGAGTGAGTGTGTGTGTGTGTGTGTGTGTGTGTGTGTGTGTGTGTGTGTACACATTGTCGGTGTCAGTGTCACCACTTTATATTTGTGTTGGTTCTGCATTTTGGATGATTTTATTTGACAAATGGTAAGAGAAGTTTTTATTGTCTCAAAAAATTTATTCCTCTATATATGTGTGTATGTACGCATGTTGTGAGCAATATAATTTAGCATTGTGGATGTTTTTTGCATTGGTGGAAGTGTGCCACTTTATTTGTGCCATTTCTGTCGATTTGTTCTGCATTGTTTCTGAGTTTGATGATGAATTTAGTCTTATTTTGATTGCGGGGTCAAAACCACGAGTGTCACAAATTTTGTCACGCTAACATAAAAACAGATATCATTCCAATTAAATTTTTTTTGTAGATCTAGAAAGTGTTGAGAGCCGTAGAAGGTTTCATACCATTTGGACAAAGGGAACATTTTTTTTTAATTTGAGCAAAAGTCATTTTGAGCAAAACAGTCCTCTTTCAGGGGTTTTAGTGGGTGTATGAGAGTATGAGAGAGAGAGAAAAGAGTGTGTGTGTGTGTGTGTGTGAGAGAGAGAGAGAGGGAGGGAGAAGAGTGTGTGTGTGAGAGAGAGGGAGGGAGAAGAGTGTGTGTGAGAGAGATAGAGAGAGAGAGAGAGAGAGAGAGAGAGAGGGAGGGAGAAGAGTGTGTGTTTGTGTGAGATGGAGAGAGAGGGAGGGAGGGAGAAGTGTGTGTGTGTGAGTGAGTGAGAGAGAGAGAGAGAGAGAGAACCAGAGAGAGTGTATATGTCACAAATTATAATAAATTGTTTCTTCAACTTATTAAATTATACAATTTTACTGCAACTATCTATTTCTGCTTCTTTATAGTATTTATAGTTTGTGATTTATAAATATACTACCTCACATATTTAGATTTTGGGCGTCTGGTCACTTATATATTATATCAGAATATAATATGTCACTGTATGCCTCTTATAAATATTAAAATACGCTGAATCATGTGTCCTGTATAATAGCTGCATGAATGACCTTTGCAGCAAAAAAACCCCCGTCAAAATCAGTTAGGTATACAGTGAGATATGATTAATTTAATGCACTGACAGCTCATTTCACCTGGCAAACAAGTTACACTGAGCGGAGCTGGCGACCGTTCCAAGATGGCGGCTCCACGGCTCGTTCGTGCCAATAGGCAGTAGCGTTCGATGGGGCGTCTACCTATATATGTCTATCAGTTTAACTACATTTCTCA
Source organism: Carassius auratus (assembly GCF_003368295.1). Lineage (NCBI taxonomy): Eukaryota > Metazoa > Chordata > Actinopteri > Cypriniformes > Cyprinidae > Carassius > Carassius auratus. The sequence goes on along the minus strand of NC_039279.1, from coordinate 7,709,735 downwards.
GTAGCTTGGTCGTAGCTTCGCTGCTTTCTGAATCAAATAGCTTTTCAGTAGAGAAGCTCTTTTTTTTACCAAGTAGCGTGGTAGCTTCCACACAAGCTACATTTTCGCAAGCATTTCTGAAGCTCAAACTCAGATCGTAAAATACAACTGCTAAAATCGCTGATCCTGGATCAGTAGTGACGCGACGGCGCCACTTCATCTTGTTCGTGTTTACGGTGGATAGCAACCAACCATCTTTAGGATGCATTACCGCCACCTTCTGCTCCGGATGGTACCACTCCTTGGCCAGTCACGCAAAAAAAAAATGATAAAATGATGGCATAGGATGAGGTCAGAGAACAGTTAATCCCGAGGAGTGAGTCGCCGTGGCCGTACCTCGACAAGTACATGACACTGACTGAGATAACCGAGAGAATATGCTTGTAAAAATTATCAGGGTCCAGCCTGGCCATTTTTTGTACTGTTTGGAGGTCTTGCATTTTGTTCTGCAAAGGCCTACAGTATATTAAGCATGCCCATGAAACAGGTGCATACACTTACTTGTGTGCACATTGTTAATTGTATTTTGATTGTTTTTGTTGCCAAATTGATAAGGAACACAAAAAACTATTAAACTAAACAATTACACCTGCCTATCTGTTGAGATAGGTATAAACGGAGGTCGGAGCCAGCTCCAAATGGGCGGGTCAGCTCCAAATGGGTGGGACTTCAGCTCCAAGTGGGCTGTACAAACCTCCAGAGCCTTTTGATTGGTTTATTTAATGTCATGGGGTTAATGCACGCTGCGAATCCCCCCCCCCCCACCACCACCAAAAAAAAAAAAAAAAAAGACGACGTCAACTTCTCAAGGCTTTTCAGCGTCAAGAAAGAGGAGTTTGAAGGGGTAAGTTTAGACTTGTACAACGTATTACAAGTTGCGAAAAAGTGCAGTATCTTGGCGGTTGATGTTTTAGTCTTGACGTAGTTAAATCATGATTACAAGCTCATTGCATTCAAGTTTGAAAATGGGAGGACATTCATTTGCAATTTTTTACCTTCAAAACTCATATTTACGATTATTCCAAGAGCACGTTAAGACAGCATTAGCAGCACAGATAAATTACATCTTTATTGTGTCTGTTACCCTTTTGTGCTAAATATTTCTGCAATACATTTACGCTGCAGATTACGGACACTGAAGACTTTAAGCAGGTAGGCTATTGTTACTAACGTTACGTAAAATATGCAGACCTATGTATTATAACTGCACTGATATTTAAGCGATCAATAACTATTAATAGATTTAGTTCAGTGTTCTATAATAGTTAAAACTCCTAACTGATAATGCTTGACTTTAACAAAGCTGGTCATTGTTTCAAAACAATTTTAAAATGTTATCTATTTTTACGTGTAACGTTAATCCAAATAATGTAATGCAATTGAAACATTTGGTTTAATTACCAAATTCATTTTTCAATTTAATAATCATAACAGAGTGGATATATGAGGATATGTCCACTACCATGCATTACATATCAACAGGTGTAGAATTAATTTTGACATTGTAGGAAACACAAACAAACAAAAACATTATGTGTAAACTTTGTGTTACAGAAAGTTCAAGTCTGGGTGGCCAAAAGTTATATTTCAGTGACCTGGTTACCGTCTCTCTCTGCAAACCCAAAGGATCACTTTCCTCTAAACTTTTTTTTGTTCTTTCCATAGAAATCACATCAAGATGTGTAATTTATTTTTTCTGAAGATTTTTGACTAATGTGTGTGTGTATGTGGGTCTTTGTGTGGATAAATTATGTTCATACTTTAAAGGTGGACATTTGCAACAGCGCTTGTCCCTAAAATTGCTCCAGGGGTATGGTCAGAGACTGTCCTAAAGGACAAATGTTGGAATGTAAATGACATTACATTCTGTGGACGTCTTACATAAATGTGCATTGTACTTTAGTTAATGTTAACTTGTCAACAGTGAATTATTTTACGATGTCATTGGACTGAATGTTTAGTGACTAATGACACTTCATTCCAGTAAAAATATAATCCATAGCCTTGGAGTGAAAGCAGCAGCAAAGTGTTCCAATGCTGATAAAATGCAAGCAGGTTAAAACCTCAGGTTCCTTAAATATCTGTTCTACAGGACTTTTTGGGGTTGGACAGATTTTGTTATGGTTTTGAAGTCTGATGCTCACCAGCCCTTCATTTATTTGTTCAGAAATGCAGTAGAAACATTACATATTGTAAATTGTAATAATATTTTACAATAACTCTTTTCTATTTGAGGCAGCAGCGGATCTGCCCCAATCATCATTAACGGGACCACAGTGGAGAGAGTGAGCATCTTCAAATAGCTTCAAATGCCCTGCAAAGAGTAGCTGAGCACATGTCCAGAACATCTCTCCCCTCTCTGCAAGACATCCAAACCAGGAGATGTAAATCTAGGGCTGTTAAGATCCTTAAAGACCCCACCAACCCATCTGCTACAGTCAGGCAGACCCTTCTGCAGTCTGATGGCAAAGATGGAGAGGCTCAGGAGGAGTTTCTTCCCTCATGTTATCAGACTACTAAACATGGACATTAAACACACTGAACTTTATAGACTGGTTGTTTAGGGCTACCCAATAACTCTCTGCACACTGCGCTTTTTTGACAACCTAACTAGGTATTTCATCCTCACTGCACATTGTGTACATCTCTGCACATTATCTGTGTAGCAGTTTCTGTGTAGCACCTCTACAAATCATCTGTGTAGTAATACAGTATATTGTGAATATTTCATTATTTGTATTTAATTATCTCCAAAAAAAAAAAAAAAAAAACATTGTATTTTTTTCCTGTTGTTTCATTATTTGTATTTAATTTTCTCTTTTTTTTTTTTGCACAGTCAAAAAAGAGTATGCCAGACCTACATTTCACTGCTTTTTGCATGTCATATAACAAATAAAACTTTAATTTTTAATGGTTTGGAGCGTTACCTGTGATTGAGTTGGTGATAAAAAGGAGATGGGGAAATGAGTGTCTTAAATTGGACTTTGGTACCAATAATATTTTCCTCTTAAGTCTTGGAATGTTTTTTTTTATTATTATTATTAACTCTTGTATTACTATTTAGATTTTAAATTAAATGTTTATTTGCAAAATGTACATCCACATGTGGCCTTTTGTAATGTTGTTTCACCTAGAGCCAAGGGGGTTGTAACAATCTAAACAATATAATTCTCCCTCAGATTTCAAACTTGCATTAAAGAAAAACATTCACATACAGTAAACATTTTATTGCTCTAAATTACTCATTCATTTTCTTGATACTGATATAATTATAAAATTAATATAATTTAATATACTTGTATGTTTGCAGTTGTCACAAAATTATATAACCCCTTGTTAATAAAATTTAAACTACAATGAAGAACAATAAATCTGTTTTTCATTAGTATCGCTTCTTTATGCCATCGCGCGCACCCCGGCAAAGACGCAATGTGAAATTTCCGCTTAAACCCCGCCCATTTGTAAAATCCCGCCCACTAGCGGCAAAAGTCCCTCCCACTTGGAGCTCTCCGTGAAGTCCAGCCCACTTGCGGCAAAAGCTCCTCCCACTTGGAGGTCTCCGGGCTGCAGCGATACCTACTTGTATCTGTTTGACTGACAGTTTTGAGCACTGAGATAGCATTGACTTGTAATAAAATGTGTTCAACATAAAAATTTAATTTTAAAAGTAGCTTAGATGTAGCAAGCTACTGTTGATGTAGCTTAGCTTGCTACATTTCCCAGGGGGGTAGCTTCAGTGTAGTGAAGCTTCATTTACTGTAGAGTAACTGGTAGCTTGCCCAACACTGGTAATATGTTATGACTGAACTACAACTAGTAAACATCATACTTACGGTAATTCATTCATTTAAGTGAATATCATATAATACATATTAAATAAATGTTTGTATTTAATAGGGTTCACTAATATTAAGGGGGCAAATGTATTTTGTCGAGCACTAATAAACAGGTTAATAAAAATAACTCCTTACTTTTCCATCCTAAATTCTGTAGCCTCCTTTTTTCGTTTGTTAACCGTTGTGTCAGGTAACGTTATGTCTCAAGAAACAGTTGAGATAGATATATCAGAATAATGTCATAAAACAATCACTCATCCAGATGACAAAAGCCGCGTTTCCACCGCAGGAACTTTACCCAGGAACTAGGGACTTGGTCCGGTACTTGGTGTGTTTCCACCGCAGGAACCAGGAACTAAATAAAAGTTCCGGGTAAAAAAATGCCCCCCAGAAAGTCCCTGCTGGCGAGGTGGTACTTTTTTAAAGTTCAGGAACTTTCGGGGGCGGGACTTTGGCGCTAAACATCCTGATTGGTTGAGTTGACGCAGCATTGGTTGAGTTCAACCACCATTTATTCGGATCAACATTTTCAAAATATTACTGTTATTGTGTCATGAAATGTAATTTTAAAAGTATTTCAGGCGAGAATGTAGTTGTTTAAAACTCAAATCTGTTGTTTATTTATAAAGACAGCGCCTATTTAAAAATGTGTTTCGCCGATCTCTGAGACGGTGAGCTCCACACGATCAGGGAGAGCTCAGTGATCATCTATCCGCCCAGAGGCAGCCTCACCTTGGATAGACCTTCTGATATGTGCCGCTGGCTCTGATGTGTCTTTAGTGGTTAAACATAACATATAATTCAGCTGCGGGGTAAATCTAACAGGTTTTCTTTGGTCTGTATTCAATTTATCTATATGTTAAAATGAAAATAAAAAAGGCAAGTCTATATAATATTTCGTTTCATTGTAATGGCTGTATATAACGTTACACATATCCCTGAACTAAGTACATTTCTGCAGCTGTTATTATGTTTAAATGAAAACGAAAGGAGGCAGTGGTATTTTATATCCTATTTCGTTTTATTGTAAATGTACTGAGGGGAAAATTGCAGTAGCCAAAGCGATCTGAGTTCACGCAGCATTGGTTGAGTTCAACCACCATTTATTTGGATGTTTTTCAAATATTACTGTTATTGTGTAATGAAATGTAATTTTAAAAGTATTTCAGGCGAGAATGTAGTTGTTTAAAACGCAAATCTATGGTTTATTTATAAAGACCGTGCCTATTTAAAAAATGTGTTTCGCCGATCTCTGCGATGGTGAGCTCCACTCGATCAGCGAGAGCTCAGTCCTCATGTATCCGCCGAGATGCAGCCTCAAATCGGCTAGACCTTCTGATATGTGCCGCTGGCTCTGATGTGTCTTTAGTGGTTAAACATAACATATAATTCAGCTGCGGGGTAAATCTAACAGGTTTTCTTTGGTCTGTATTCAATTTATCTATATGTTAAAATGAAAATAAAAAAGGCAAATTTATATAATATTTCGTTTCATTGTAATGGCTGCATATACACATATCCCTGAACTAAGTACATTTCTGCAGCTGTTATTATGCTTAAATGAAAACCAAAGGAGGCAGTGGTATTTTATATCCCATTTCGTTTTATTGTAAATAGGAAAATAGCAGTAGCCAAGACGAGCTGACTGAAGTTATCAAGTACGCTGCTGTTTATAGATTTACCGGACTTGCGTCGTCGCGGACATCACACTCCCGAGTCGAATGCACAAAGTCTGAACTAACTACCGAGGATGCACGTCCAAAATCAGCGTACTTTAAAAAAACAAAAACAAATCAGCAGTACTTTGTATTGAGAAACGCGCGCAGACCTACGTCACCAGTCTATTTGCCTAATCTACCCGGTACTTTACACCGCGGTGGAAACGCAGAAAGCAACAGGTCTGGGGGGAAAAAAGTTCCTGGGAAAAAAAGTTCCTGGTAAAAATGTTCCGGGTAATTTCGGTGGAAACGCGGCAAAACAGACCAAAGTAGGCGCTGTACTTTCTCTAGAGGCGCTAAGTTTACTAAAAGTGTTATGTGAGACTTGAACATAGGCTATAAACGTCCGTTTTCTAAGTCTACGTGTTTTTTGAGCATGTTACGTTATATCTGGTGTTCAACAAAGCCACCGTTTAAAACCACTGGCCTACGCGTCGTCTATGGGCTGGGCGAGCAATCGAAAGTTTGCATTAGTTACGCGAAAGAAGTCGACAAAACACATTTACCTGCCGATACAATAAAATAGAGATTTCACTGAGTGTTCCTTTTTAATAATGAACGTGTCTCTATCGATTTCAGTATACTGGTGTGATACCTTTGATAACATTGCTGTAGATTGTAGCCCGGAACTCTTCTTTGGCCCGCTGATCGAAGTCCTGCCCATAAATTATGCGCATTTGTTTGAGGAAAGTTGACTTGCCACTTTCGCCTGCTCCTAGCAGCAAGATCTTCACCAGTTTCTTCACAAAAGTCTTCTCTTGTTCTAGGCTTTTATCGATCTCCTTAGACTTTCTGATTTGGTCAATTTCGGCGCTGGAGAGAAGACAATTGTGAATACAAACTATAGTCCGGGAGAGCAGGAAATCCGCCATCTTTGTAGTAACGACTTTATGGATAAAGCACTGCCGCGCGAGGCGCGTTCACGTGTTCTTTACAAACAGGCGGATACCACGGGTGTGGTTTACACACCAGTCTACACTCCATACATACATTTTAACAACTTTGCAAATCTCTTTAAAAAAAAGAAAAAAAAATTAAATGATTTCATTGCATAAATAATCATACACTTATCTTGGACAGTTGGAATTTACCTCAGGAGCATATTGCTTATAGATGTTACAACACTTCGAGTGATGTTAACCTTTGGCAAAATCATTTGAATAAGTATGATTTGGAAAGGCACACATGTCTAAATAATAGGTCTAACAGCTAATAATGCATATCAGAGCAAAAACCAAGCCCAGAGGTCAAAACAACAGCTCAGAAACAGGTTTGCATCAAGCCACACATCTGGAGAAGAGTTCAGTAAAGCATTCTGCTTCATAGAAGGGTCACAGAAGCATGTAGTCTCTGTTACCCTTAATGGAAAAAGTTTGAAACAACCAGGAATCTTCATTGAGCTGGCCTTCTGGCCAAACAGAGCAATTGAGAAGTGTTTTGGTCTGAGTGGCGACCTAGAACCTGATGGTGACTCTAGTTGAGCTCTAGTTGAGCTTGAAGTCCTTCTGTAGATTTCTCCTTTCTCCACATATGATCATGGAGCTCAACTAGAGTTGAATCCATCACTGCAACTTAGATTTGGAAAAAAAAAAAAAAGCTCCTAAAGGACCCCTAGACTATGAGAAACACATTTCCTCAATTCTAAGCATCATGTTTGAAGGAAACCAGCTCTGCTCATCACCTGCACAAGTAGCATCCCAAAAGTAAAGTGTGTTGGTAGCAGCCTCATGCTGTGGGGCTCTTTTTCAGTGGTGTTAATAAGTGTTAATTGTGTATTAGCAGCTTAATCTCAGATAAGGTCCCTGTGTGCTAATGGTATTAGTCTAGCTTTGCCATCAGCCTTTCATATAATGCAGTCCCTCTTTTATCACTATGATACTTCAAACTGTATGCTTCCACTAGAAAGCAGTGTGTTCCACTAGAATATGTTTTATTAGTGCATTACTTTGCTCTTTGCCAATGCACAGATAGTAATGACCCAATAACTCGGCCAAGAGCTTTCTGTGATCCAGACCAGGATGCAGCATCAGTTCACAAACAACCTTCAAAAGCCAGAGACCCTGACAAAGCAAGAAAAACTTCAAACAGTTGAGTCAGAAATCAATCACTGAGTATATTTCAAAGAGGTCAGTTGCAGCCCCTTCAGACCATAAACCAACAGGGCTGACTTCACGGTGGAATAATTTAGTGAGATGTGCACACAGGATGCACATAAGGTATAAAAAAGAGATGTTTTTATTATTGTACATATCTACAGTTCATTGCTCTTTTTTTGCATGCCAGGTGGAAAGCGTGGTGTTGGAGATGCAGGACCCCAAAAGTGGAGTGAAATCTCAGACCCAAAGGTTTGTAATCACCACCATCCCACATGCTATAACAGGTGAGATCATCAGATTTAGCTGCTTTTTTACAATAGCTGATCGGATTCCTCAAGAAGGAATATTTACAGGATTCAAGCTGATGAAAAATGAGATGTAAGACACAGCGTTTGCAATTAAAGATAGTAGGCTCACTTGCTCAATTGTATTGATGTCTGTGGTTGGATTACTCTTCGTGTGGTTCATGCATTTAGAGTCTGCTTATGTGGGTCTGACACTGAAGAATCTATTGTCATGACAACCTCTTAGTAGCTGGTTGCAGTGACTCTCTCCTCGAGCCGCATGGTTTCAGGGAGGAGAGCTCTTGTAATCTCCACCATTGGTCTTAATGCTGTCATCCAGCTACATATGACATACGACTTATGATTAACTTAGATTTGTGATTGCTTAAACCTAATTGGAGCCTTGGATTATTCTCAGCCGTTTTGATATAATTTATATAGTGGAACGAGACCTTAGGTTTTTATTTAAAAATTCATTGAAATGATCTGGTATGCTCCTCAGGCTAGCAGGCACTAATGAAGCCACTCAGATTCACCCCTGCAGAGATCTTCTCATTAGTCTCTTATCACGAGAGCCTCAGCGGGACACACAGTGGTGTAACCAGTCATAGTTTGATACATTATTGTAGGTCCTCTATGCCCCGCCTCTCTCAAACATGTTGTTTTCTACAAATTCCCTCCTTCTGACAAGTGCAGTCTGCTCTGATTGGCCAACTGACCTAATAACAAAATATACTTACAGTAGCTGATTCAGAAGTGCCAGATTGTCGTTACAAAGTCAGAATGACCTCTCCTAGGTTCACAAAACAGTCGTCCATAAAATGCCTTGCTGTTCTGTTGTAAGTAATCTTAAAGATTCCTAAATGCATCCTCTTTCGGAAGGTTAAATAAACTGCTTTTGCTTTCATCTAGATACACACAGCGTCTCTCTGACATGGCTTCTTCAACACTAACTACAGTTTCTGAAACACGCCTTCTTTCTTCGTGTGAACATTTGGGCGGCATTGCGCAAATATTTCCACATAGTGACGTAGATGTGGGGGGTGGTGTTTTTTTTTTATGAGCCATTTTGGGGACGTGGCAGAGTCTTAACTTTCATAAAGAATATCTCTTTGGAATCGAGACTTTAGTCTTTGCAACTTTACAGATCTTCTTTGCGCACCAAGAGCTTGTAACACTCCAAATTGTGTTTTAAATTGCTTTAAATACGCTTTATAGATTTCTCACTTAAAAGCCTGCTAAATTAATAAATCTAAATTATAAATGTACAAATTATACATAAATTATGTACCAATTATTCTCTGCTTCCATTTTTACTCAAGTTCTCTGCCACTTTCATAAACATTTTTCGTTATACTACTGGTTGAAAGTCTCTTCAAAGCCTGATCAACCAATAATTAAAGTGGTCTAATCTTCTGTGGAATTCAAAGCTGAAATTTGAAGACTTGTCTAAATACACAGAGACTTACAATGGGGGAAAAACAAGCGTAAACACTGGCAGTGTTTTTACAAAGATGGAGGAACTTGATGAAATGTTTGGGATAAACCTGCAGTTTCTTCTTGATAAACTTCTAGTTAAAAGTATTTCTATTATGTTGGAACCTTTACTGGAAATAGCCTGTTTTATCTGTTAAAACATGCCTTCACTTTTATAGACCCATTGGAGCGGTGTTTGTGATGTTTGGGGGCTTAACGCACAAAAGGAGCATCGTTTAAAAACAGGCTTTATTTTTGTAGTTCCGCTAAGTGACACTCGAAGCGAAGAAATTAATTTTTATATTTCTTTTTTTGTTATTTCAGTATAGTACATCACTAAATGAAAATGAAAAATGATTCCTTGGCAATTAGATTAAATAATTAAGTCATATTTACTTTATTTCAAGTAACAAAAATGTTTTTTTTTTTTTTTTTTTTTTAATGGTTTTAGTTTTGGTGATCTATAATAACTGTGCTTCTTTCTCGTGGTGTGTGTGCTTTGCTGATGGCTCCTGGTGGGCACATTCAGTCTGAAGGCCAGCTTTCCACTAAAAAGGTATTTTTTGCTCTGAAATGTTTTATTTTATGTTTTAACATATTTATTGCATACAGTATATTGTTCTTTCAGGGGAAGATATTGTTGCATGGATTGTGAATCGATTCAGAATAGATGCTACAGGTAAGTCAAGTACATCGTTTTTGTTTAGTAAATATAATATATGTATAAACAGATATGCTTTTAGAAATATATTGTAGTGCTATGCAGTTTAATGTTGGATGCTGTACTGTTGATTTGGGTCTTGCTTCGGTTCATTTAGTAACTTTCTCATTCTAAATGTTTAGAAGCCCGAGTTATGGGGACATGATGGTGGCTTTCAGGTACATCTATCCACTACAAGATCATAAGAGACTCATTCTTAAACCAGACACATCCCTGTATCGCTTTCAGGTAACTATACCTTTTTTTTCTTTTAAATTTTTAAAGTTATTGATCAAATAAACGCAGCCTTGGTGAGCATACGAGAGTTCTTCCTTCCATATTCTTTCTACTAATCTTTTCCATTTCTACTTCCATACATTTCTTCTTCCAGACCCCATGTTTTTGGCCTGCGCAGCAGTGGCCAGTGGAAGCCACAGACTATGGTGTGTAATCATCTTTCATTTTTCATGCATGCTACTAGGTTGTCGTAGCAATAATTCACAATGAGGTTATCCATTATTCTTCAATCAGCTGTCTGAGATAAAGAACATGATACAATACTTTCATGTTAAGTCATATCACATCTTTAATTTGGCTTTTACTGGGAAGCTCAGATGTTTATTTGTGTATTTCCAGCTATTTATTTGGCAAAGAGAAATATATGCAAGAAAGGGATGTTGGAGCTCTATGAACAGGTAATGGAGCTATTAAATATATATTAAATATACATGATGTATATCAATTCCTCTGAAATCCTGTGTTGTAATGCAGAAGAAGAGGAACTCACTATAATACATTTTATGATAAATTACTAGACTTAGGAATTAATAAAGACATCAAATTTGTGTGTTTCTTTACACAGGAACAGTACAACAATCTTTACAAATGGATGAATCACAAGTGGGATTTTATTGTAATGCAGGCTAAAGAGCAGTTCAAGTGGGTCACACTTTACTTCAGATATTGCAGAATATTTATGATTTATCCTGGCTCATTCAATCCATGTGTACATAGGTTAATGAATGAGACCCAATGTTTTTCTTGCTTTTGTGTCAAAATACACTGCCTGGCGAAAAAAAAGAGAAAACTCTAATATTTCATTTGAAAGCTTTTAGGTTTGATTTCAGTCTGTATTCATGGTGGCATTACTCCAACAACCTTATGCAACATTACAACATCTTGTACTAACTTCTTTAAAGCGGACTCCATCACATCCACATGACTTTCAAAAGGATCTGGTGACCAATGTGTGTGTGAAAATTATTTCTCATGCTCTCTGAATCATTCTTTCATAATTTGAGCCCAGTTAACCTTGTCATTGTCATCCTAGAACATGTACATGGCATGGGTACTTATTTACGTTGGTATTTATTTATGAAAAGCTACACACTGCATCAATCAGGGTTAAAAGAATTGTTGCCGAACATATAACGTGCCAGTAACATATGACTCTGCAATAATAATCCAATACTAGACCCTTCAGTATGCTTATTTAAAGGGGTGGTTTATTGCGATTTCACTTGTAATTTGTAATTTTGCTGTTTTGAGCATAAACAATATCTGCAAAGTTGCAATGTTGAAAGTTCAATGCAGACAGAAATATTAAAATTCTGGCAGTTTAATGCCTACAAAAACGGGTGGTAAGGAACTACAACGAGCTTCTTCGCGGGTCTGTTACGTCACGAACCCAGATAACTCCCTCCCCTGGGAACACGCAAAAAAAGGGGGCGTGGCCATGTTGTGCTGGTTTAGGAATAGAAAACTAGGGGTGCACGTAAAAATCTGTTAATATATGAATTGCGATTCTGTCTTCTAACAATTCTAATGGATTCACAAGTTTCAAAACCAATTTTCTAACCATTTTCCCATCCAGCGCCACATCGTTTAGTAATCAAATGCATTGGTTCATGTCAAATTCATTTTGATAAATAAGTCGCACCTGACTATAAGATGCAGGACCAGCCAAACTATGAAAAAAAGTGTGACTTATAGTCCGGAAAATCTGTCTTTGCGCTTGCCAAATTCTGCCGTGTAAATAGCAAATCCGTCATGGCACGAGCGCAACTGGCTCTTGAAGGGAATGGAAAATGAGAATCTGATTGGTTTATTGCACGTTACGCCCAAAAACGCCCATTACTCGTCAAGAGAATAGGGACAACCTGTTTAGACCATGCGCCCAGGTACGCCAACCGTTTTTCCGTTGTTAAAATAGCAAGTGGATTTAGACATGCCCTGAGTGCACCTGCGCCGTGCACTTTACACTTTGCGTTTAGATTGTTAAAATAGAGCTCCTAATCTGAATAAAACCGTATATTAAAAGCTAACAGAAGTAGTAGCATTTACAAACAACAGCTATCTAAAAGTATGAGACCACAACAAATAAATATACCTTTAAGGGCCATGCTTGCTCAGCTTCTGTGTAATCCTCTTCATTATTATTTTCTGTGTCTCAGTCGTGCTCAAACTGATAAGCAATATAGAGGACATCATTGTTTACAATACAACCAGAGCACATTCTCAGTTTGAGGGAGGGGCGGGATATTCAGACACGCTCGAGGCGGTTTAGTGAATCACAACACACTGAGCCAGCTGACCAATCTCAGCCCATCGCGTATTTCTGAGGGAGGGGCTTCATAATAACAGGAAAAAATATAGATGTTTGTCAGAGAAGGGACAGATCGGTGTGGAATAAAGGTAAATTATGTGAAAAAAAATTGTTTTTTAAAGAACAAAGCATTGAGACATGTTAGACTGCACTCAATAAACATAATCAAGCCTAGAAAAAAATAAAAACAGTCAACCAACCCTTTAACAAACTGCAACTTTTTTTGGCTAAGTAGTGTATATTTTATTTTTGTTTCAGCAAATAAAAGACACATTGCTTTTTTGTGTAGGGCAGGTAAGGAGAGGAAGAAGCCAGAACGGGTGGTTTTTGACTGTCAGGAGCGGGCCTACTGGGTTGTACATCGGCCACCGGTGAGAAACATTTGATGGAGTATATATGGTATATAATTAAAGTAACATATATAGTAACAATTAAAGTGACTTGTTTTATCCTGGAAGTGAAATTTTATTCTGGAATTTTTAATGTTTTGCTATTTCCCTGAATCTGCGCTCAGGCTCCTTTTAAATAAAGTTTGCTATTATTTAATTGCTATTGCTATAATAACTGTGCTATTTCTACTCATGACAGGATGGTCGATGCCAATATGGAGGAGGTAAAGGTATGTCTGAAAAATTATTGTAACTTCTAAAGAGATTAAAAAAAAAAAATAGGTCCAGGACTTTTTAAAGAAATTTCACAATGTTGACAACTAGGCCTTCAAAATACAGAAGAGCAGATCTGTATAAACAACATTAACAGATATTACTGCTGAGATTATAATTGTGATGAGAGGCTGTTGAGCTGGGGCTTATCAAGCATATTTCTAGAATGTCAGCTTATATCCAATTAGATTTAAATGATATAAATGATATTCATAATCTCACTGTTTGCCAATTCAAAGGTCTGATTGTATTCAATGAAATAGGTTTGTCTTACACCCTTTCTTTCTCTCCTACAGATTTGATTCCTAAACTTATCTGTGGACACACACAACAAGAATCAGCAAATGACTTCAAAATGAACGCACACATTAAATGGATCATAAAATTGGTCTCTGTGTAATAGAAATACGAGTGCATGTTTTTAAAAAATGACATTGCAAGTCCGCAAAGGGTCCACATTCACAGAGACTCATAACGCAAACATGCTCAAATGTCAATCTTTTGCTTTCAACACTGTCCTTTGGTGTGAGTCGCCACCTTCTTTATTTACTTAAACTGTTTCTAAAATCGTTTTACAGAAAAAAAAAACATCTGACTACTACAGAAGAATTGTAAGTATCAAAAAACTTTGACTAGCACAAATATTAAGATGCAAGATGCAATGATTAAATAAGATTTTTTGTTTTTGTTTTTGACCAATGAATCATTGTGATTTCTTGCAGGCTATGTTCACTCAGCAGTGTATCATGAGACCTAGGGTGAAGTCTAGGGTGAAGTCATCTGAAGACATCTGATATACTGTAACAATTCCAGTTATGACTATATATGTAGAATCCTGTATTTTTAAAAATGAAAATGTTCTACATATATATATATATATATATGTATACAGTACAGACCAAAAGTTTGGAAACACCTTCTCATTCAAAGAGTTTTCTTTATTTTCATGACTATGAAAATTGTAGATTCACACTGAAGGCATCAGAAAAATGAATTAACACATGTGGAATTATATATGGGATTATATACATAACAAAAAAGTGTGAAACAACTGAAAATATGTCTTATTGTAGGTTCTTCAAAGTAGCCACCTTTTGCTTTGATTACTGCTTTGCACACTCTTGGCATTCTCTTGATGAGCTTCAAGAGGTAGTCACCTGAAATGGTCTTCCAACAGTCTTGAAGGAGTTCCCCGAGAGATGCTTAGCACTTGTTGGCCCTTTTGCATTCTGTCTGTGCTCCAGCTCACCCCTAAACCATCTCGATTGGGTTCAGGTCCGGTGACTGTGGAGGCCAGGTCATCTGGCGCAGCACCCCATCTCTCTCCTTCTTGCTCAAATAGACCTTGATGCCTTCAGTGTGAATCTACAATTTTCGTAGTCATGAAAATAAATAAAACTCTTTGAATGAGAAGGTGAGTCCAAACTTTTGGTCTGTACTGTATATATACTGTATATATATATATATATATATATATATATATATATATATATATATATATATATATATATATATATATATATATACACACAATACAGACCAAAAGTTTGGAAACATTACTATTTTTAATGTTATTGAAAGAAGTTTCTTCTGCTCATCAAACCTGCATTTATTTGATCAAAAATACAGAAAAAAAAGTAATATTGTGATATATTATTACAATTTAAAATAATTGTTTTTAAATTTATTACTTTAAATTATCATTCATTTCTGTGAGGCAAAGCTGATTTTTTAGGATCATTATCACATGATCCTTTAGAAATCATTCTTATATGATGATTCATTATAAAAGTTGGAAACAGTTCTGCTGCTTAATATTTTTTCAGAACATGTGATACTTTTTTAGGATACTTTGATGAATAAAAAGTAAAAAAAGAAAAAGAAAAAAGAAGCTATGTTTTTATAATATAAAATATAAATATTTTGTAATAACAATATACACTACAGTAATTTGGGGTCTTTTATTCAGCAAGGATGTGTTAAATTGCTAAAAAGTGATAGTAAAGAAAATATATTATTAGAATTTTTTTTATATATATATATATATATATATATATATATATATATATATATATATATATATATATATATATATATATATATATATATATATATATATATATAAATGCAGTTCTTTTTAACCTTTTATTCATCAAATATATTAGACAGCAGAACTGTTTCTAACACTCATAATAAATCAGAATATTAGAATGATTTCTAAATGATCATGTGATAGACTGGACGTTACATGTGACACTGAAGGCTGGAGTAATGATGCTGAAAATTCAGCTTTGCATCAGAGGAATAAATTATTTTTTAAAGTGTATTCAAATAGAAAACTTTTATTTTAAGTTGTAATAATATTTCACAATATTACTGTTTTTTCTGTATTTTTGATCAAATAAACACAGGCTTGATGAACAGAAGAAACTTCTTTCAAAAACATTAAAAATAGTAATGTTTCCAAACTTTTGGTCTGTACTGTATATATATATATATATATAAATAAAAAATAATATTATTTAAATATTATTACAATATGTAATACAATACATATTGTAATAATATTTAAATAATATTATTTTACATTTTTGTATGCAGAATTGTTAAATACACAACAACATACAAAGAGCATGACCCCTTTCTCCACGCATGCCTCCCGAGCAACCCCTGGTTAACAGATGATGTTACATATTGGACTCTCAACATGCCAGTGAGCCAGATACAATCCCTTTTTTCTTTTTTTTTTTTAATGCTTGTTTTAATTAAACATTTGATTAAATATTGTGTGTTTGGTTCATAGTGTTGAGACCCCTATTAAAATGAGGGTGGAGTGCTGGACTTTCAGCTTTGGAGAACTGCTCATGGACCCTCGGGGAAGGGCGGAAATCAGCTTTTATGAAGCCTGACAGACACTTTAACTGTATCAAAGCAAGCAATGTAAATATTCTGCTAAACCTTCCCTGTTGTATACAACAGAAGAAATAAAGTTGTATGGGTTTAGAACAACATGAGAGTGAGTAAATGAAAAGAATAAAAAACCATTCTGTTCAATATATTACCGAAAAATATTATCCTGAACATAGGTTAATCAAAATGCAAAATTAGGTAAGCTGAGGGTTCAAAATAATTTCATATACAGTAGGTCTTAATAATTTCATTTACACTAGGTCCTAATTGGTACCTTTAAGGCACTAATATGAAATGTTACCTTCCTATTGACAGCTTTTGTAAAAAATAAATAAATAAAAAATTCTGATAGTGTAAAACCAAATGTCTGCAAATTTATGCCAAAACTGTCTTGAAAATATTTCCTGAAAAATCTCTCAAGTATCGTGATCACTAGATGTCATGCTTGTGTTCCTCTCATACTAATGCAGTTACTTTATTTGCAGTAGATGGTATATATATATATAAAGTATATAAATATTTAATTTAGTACTGCCCTTCAGAAGCTACAGAAGATACTTAGTTTCCCAGAAGAAAAAAAAAATCGGTACAATTTACCCTGATCATCAAATTCAAAATCCCTCATAATGATTCCTTTATTTGTTAGATGGGCTTCCTACCGGGAATACATTATATTGAATGAATCAGCAAGATCTATATTTTCTACTCCTGATTGCAGGGTGCTCAACATAAACAGTATTTAATACTAATACATACTTTGCATGAACTGTGTCCTACAGCTCTGCCGCTTCACAGCACCTTTTCCTCATCTGGCCGTGTATACAGGCGTTTGTGAAGGGCAGTCCACTTCCTCCCCAGGGCTCATGACACTGCCCAACAGTGCTGTCTGCCTGTCTCTCATCAGCGTCGCCAATGACAGCACTCCAGCCTCTGAGAGGAGGTTTGATGGCAATGGATGGCCTTCCTCCTCCCATTTCCCATCTATTGCAGAGGAGTCAGTATCAGAGGAAGAGAACCAGCCACCTGCCCTAAAGTCACTGAGCAGACTCCTCCGCAGAGGATGCAATGCCCCGTCTGTCTTTGCCAGCCTATCCCCGAAATGTGCTGTGGCTTTAGGAGGAGGTAAAGTACAGCCGCCTGGAGTCGAGTCGCTTGCACAACCTCAGCCCAGAAGAATTGCAAAGTTAGTACATGCATTTTTGGCCTTATTTTGATGCGATTTTACAATATATGAAAAATAACCAAACTGCTTTCACAGCTTTTTTCAAATCAAAGTTGACATCCCACCTGAATGCCGCATCTACCCCATTGATTCAGAAGATGAGGAAGATGACAGTCCTAATGTAGCAAGAGGAGGTGTGAAAGAAATAATTTGTTCATGGGAATCTGTCACCAAGAAAGATGGAGCTGGATAGAAGAGTCATAGACGAGTCAGTAGAGAGAAGGGAAATACACTGAACAACACTTGTGTCATAAATATTTTGTCTTACAACCCCGAGAATGCTGTGGTACTAATGTAAGAGGTTTTAGGGAGTGCTTACATGTTATTGTAACCAATGATTTGGTTATAAAATGTTTAAATGTTGGTTTTATATACATAAATTTGGATTCTGAGGTCACTGTTATTTTATGATTGAAGGGGCCTTATTTTAAGTGATTTTTCATCCGTTTATTTAGTGGTACGGACAAAAGATTTTCTACTTGGCTTGTTCACTGTTTTATATAGCTGCAAAACATTCATAAATGTGAATTGCTTTAATCAATTTAATTTTGTAGCAGTAATTCTAGTGAGGCAGTAAAGCAGAATGTGGATACACATTTGCTGTCTGAATAACCTTTAAAATGTTTACAGTTCACTTCAGAATATGAATTTGTTCATGACTCATGTTTAAACTGTGTAAGTGCCTCAATAAATCATTCAAAGGTTGTTATTTTGATGTGCAATTGGTGCATATACTGCATATATGTAGCATCCAGTGTAACTGGCATTTTTTTATTATTTTTTTTATTTTTTTATTATTTGTTCCTTTTCGGAAAAAAAATTACCCACAGAGAAACAGCTGTAGTGATGGGGACTTTTATTTTAACACAATGTAACCTATCCCTAGCTTCTTATTTTCATAGCAGCATTATTCAACGCCATTGGTCTTTCAAGCACAAGACCACAAGTTATTACCTGACTACTCTGTTTAATTTAATTTAATGGTATTTATCATTACTGTATGTTTACTATCGTTTGTTTGCTTAATGTTGTTTATTATTAATTTAATATAAAGTTATTTTGTTTTCCATTTTATTATATTTTTATTTTATGTTTCCTGATATTTACAGGGCAATGAATATACGTTTTTCAGTCATATATCTTTATCTGCAGAGCGTGGTTTTATGACTTTTATTTTCCGGAAGTGTTGTGACGGTGTTGACTGGCTTCTCATTCCTCTGCGGTTGAACAGCAGAGAGTGGCCGATACTTCAGTACAGTTTTCTGAGTACTTGAACACCTTTGTAAACCCGAACGGTTGCTGCGTTTCTCTTTGCGACTCGGTAAGTCGTTCAAATCAAACGGGTTTGAATGTGAGTCCCCCTTTAAACGATGAAAGTTTCAAAATAGTAACAATAAGTAGCGGTATGTGACAATTCTTCAGCTTCTCGTGCATTGTTGCTCAGCGCATATTTAACTTGATCCACTAGTGTCTGTTACTCCATACATGCAGCTGTCGCGACGAGGATCTGGCCTGCAATAGCTGGCCTCTTTAGTCTTGTTAAACGTCGCAAATGTGATTGTTTTTCAAATGTATGAGCTTCAGAGCAGCACAAGCTTCTCATTTCCTGCCATGTCGCATCGGGGATTAAGTGTTTAACAGTAAGCGATAATGTGTTATAAACGAAATATGTGTCGTGGTTTGTTTATTCTCTAAGCCAAATCACTGCCACGGTCATAATGCTGAAGATGTATGATTATACTATTTGTGCTGGAATACATGAAGCATTTGATGAGCTAATGCTGGGACACACCTACTAATCATAAACACATGCGGATCTGTCCCTTTTCCACTTGATGGCCGCTGACGAGCTATCAGGGGACTTATTATTTATTAATAAAGTCTGTCCTAATTAAGATCAGTTTTTCTATCTGTATGCTCAGAATAAAAGGGCCATTTGTGATTATTACATAAGCATCTGCATTGACTGCTGCTATGCCAGCACGTATATGTAACTACATGGCATTATTTGCCTGTTTGGCTTTGGGACACTGTACAATGGTAAGCCTATGTATTTGAATATATACAAAGTTTCATTACAAATGCCGGTCCTCTCTCCCAAAAGGCCTTCAAGATGCTCTCTAACTGTGAGTGGAAATGAGGCTGAAATCTGCTACTGTGGATCTCGCTATAAAGGTATTGTGGACTTTTAATATTGATTTGATTAAGAAGTCATCTGTACCAGCGTGGCAAATCTATCATTTCTGATCTACTCCAGAAGGGCGTGTCAATCCATATTATGTTATTCTGTCTGGTTAATGGGGTGTTGTGGCTACCTGCATCACTTGCCATTTGCTCAGGTGAAGGTTTATGCATTTTTAGCATTATTTTTGTGGCTGATTGTTAAAGGCAGGTGTGGACCTGCTCAATGAGGAATGTCAGAGGTTTATGTCTCTCCCCTTGTCAGTGTACTAGGCCTGAACACTGCATGTCTCGAGTAAACACTGTTTTCCAGTAAAGCTGGAATGTTCTTGAAAGATGATCCCTTTCTTAGAAATGTAAGGAATAGTGTGCAGCCAGTCTTTCTTAACTACAAATTACACTCCATCAGGACCCGCACATGGATCTTGTATCACCTTGAATGGTTCATTTTGCAATGAGAACTTTCAGACTGTACATGATTCTGCTTGTTGTATAGCTAGCTACTTGTCTAATACATAAAAAGACATGTAGTATTGAATTACTTACCTTATATTAAAGATTCTGTAAAGATAATTAGTTTATGCTTGAAACCAGTGATTCTCAGCCTTTTCATTTGAAAGCCACTCATTGTCTAACACAATATTCAATCCCCATACAGGCTAAAATATTGAGAAAGCTGCTTGTCTTTAAACTTTTCATTCTAAGAAGTTGGGAGTGTTATGTTAAATTAACCATTTGATTAATTGGATTCATTTTGTGCTTCCACAAGTATTAAGAAATATATTGTGATTTCAATTACAGGTACGAGACAAGAGTCTTTTGAATATTTATTTTCCTGCAAGAAAAGGTCTACATTTATACGATCATTAAGGGTTGGCTGTAGATTGCAACAACGAGGAATCACCCAAACTCAACATTTATACCTTCATCAAATGCAGATACATTTTTCTCATCCAATCCTAACACATATTCAACATATATGTCCATTTAAGGTGCCTAACTATGTCTACTATGCAAATCATTAAGTAGCTAGGACGTCTAAAAAAAACTAAAATAATATCTCTGTCTCACATTACCTGTTATGTCTTTGAGAATGCATTAAATATACATTTAAATCCAGAACCTGATAAAAGTAAACTATTATTTTTAAAAACAACTACGTAGTTCAAAAGCCTCTTTATAAAGTCATATACAGGAATCTTCTGGATACACCATGAAATTACAAGTTTCTTTTTCTGCCTTTAAAATTTGGATTTTAAAGGCATTGCCTCTCATTGTAATTTGAAATACTGCATTAATAATAATTAAAAAAAAATTAATTAGAGAGAAAAAAAATGTTGTAGCTACTCCTTTTTCAATAGGGAATATTGACCATAATTATTGAATAAGTATTCATTTGTACCATTGTATTATTTTAAAATACAAAGGAAAAAATGTTATAAAAATGTATACAAATATTTTAGATTCATTTTACTGAAGAAGAAAAAAAAGTTACCTTTCAGGTGTCCGGTCACTTTTGAACATGAGTGTGACTCTCAAATGAGGAGCGCACAAGCATGTGTTATTGATATTTTTTTCCTCCATACTTGGCAGGAGACAATGTACTGTAATCTAATACTACTTCTCAAAGAAAAGGGCACAATTTGCCATGGGTCGTGAAACTCTGCTGTAATGGTTAGGCTTACAGCAACAGGAAAACATTTACATAGTCTCAAAAGACATGTTAAATATTAGGTAACAGCTTCAAAAGAATACGATTTCTTCTTTCCACCCCACCTCTCTTCTCTTGGGACAGGAGGGTGGGATTGGCGTATCGATAGACTCTGAAAGCTGATGAGCTCATAATGAAGAATGCATTAGCTAACAAGATGGACCACGCTTCCTCAAACAATAACTCAATCATACAGTTAGACATTGATTTGTTTGCACTTTAAGAACAGCATTCAGTAACACTTCTCTAATATTCAGATCTATACCTATTAAATCACTTGTTACAAAGTCCATCCAAAGGGTTGTTTCACCTAAAATGAATTCTGTTATCGTTTACTCACCATTATGTCGTTCCACACCTGTAATTTGACATGGTAACACTTTAGAATAGGGAACACATATTCACTGTTTACTAAGAGTTTTCCCAGAACAAAATCCTAATTTGCTGCTTATTAAAGGGTTAGTTCACCCAAAAATGTCTCACCCTCATGTCGTTCCAAACCCGTAAGACCTCCGTTAAACTTCAGGACACAGTTTAAGATATTTAAGATTTAGTCTGAGAGCTCTCAGTCCCTCCATTGAAAACCTATGTACGGTATACTGTCCATGTCCAGAAAGGTAATAAAAACATCTTCAAAGTAGTCCATGTGACATCAGAGGGTCAGTTAGAATTTTTTGAAGCATCGAAAATACATTTTGATCCAAATATAGCAAAAACGATTACTTTATTCACCATTGTCTTCTCTTCTGGGTCTGTTGTGACTGCACACTGCATCACTATCCCTGTAGTGATATCCGGGTGATATCCGGTTCGCGAACTAATCATTTGATTTAACTGGTTCTTCTTGAACCAGTTCACCAAATCGAACTGAATCGTTTGAAATGGTTCGCATGTCCAATAAGCATTAATCCACAAATTACTTAAGATGTTAACTTTTTTAAACATGGCTGACACTCCCTCTGAGTTAAAATAAACCTATATCCCGGAGTAATTCATGTACTCAAACAGTACACTGACTGAACTGATGTGAAGAGAGAACTGAAGATGAACACCAAGCAGAGCCAGATAACGAATAAAAGATTGACTCGTTCTCGAGTCATGAACCGGTTCGTTCGTTGTCTGGCTCGGCTTGGTGTTCATCTTCAGTTCTCCCTTCACAGCAGTTCAGTCAGTGTACGACTGTTCGGGAACCGGATATTACTATACTGCAGTGTTGTGAACGCACTCACAACAGCCCCGGAAGAGGAGACAATGCTGAATAAAGTCATAATTTTTGTTATTTTCTGACCAAAATGTACTTTCGATGCTTCAAAATATTCTAACTGACCCTATGATGTCACATGGACTACTTTGAAGATGTTTTTATTACCTTTCTGGACATGGACAGTATACCATACATAGGTTTTCAATGGAGGGATAGAAAGCTCTCAGACTAAATCTAATATATCTTAAACTGTGTTCCTTACGGGGTCTTACGGGTTTGGAATGACATGAGGGTGAGTTATTAATTACATAATTTTCATTTTTGGGTGAACTAACCCTTTAATAATTAGTGAGGTAGTTGTTAAGTTTGGTTATGGGGTCAGATTAAGGGATCTAATATATGCTCATGCAGAATAACCTATTAATATGTGCTTTATAAGAACTAATAAACAGGCAATATGCTAGTAATATGCATGCTAATAAACATCTAGTTAATAGTAAGAACTGCTATAAAAGAAGATATATTGACGAATGTTGGCAACTGAACCGTTCTGGTTCCCATTGAATTACATAATATATAGACAAAAATAGAAGTCATAGGAAATCAAAACTGGTTGGTTACCAACATTCTTCAAAGTATCTTCTTTGGTTAGTGGGTGAGTAAATGGTGACCAAATTTACATTTTTAGGTATCGGTAGAAGACATGTTCCTGGATCGACAGTGCTGTCCAGAAATATAGACCTAACCCAATCCCTACCCCTAAACCTAACCTTAACATAATTTATTCCTAAAATCAGGGGGAACTTAACAATAAATAACCGTATAGAAGCATATAAGCCTGATTTTAAGCTTAAAACTGACATTTCTTGAAAACGTATCCCTCAATTCTGATTGGTTGATTAGAATCTTGTTCCAGCATCAACAAGAATGTTGATCTAAGAACATGTTGTACTTGAAATCACGTTCACTGTCAAAATATGTGCTACATTATCTCACAAATGGAGAGTTGCGTAATGTGCATTTGTGAATGCCATCTCCACAGCTTTAATGCTCAGAATGACCATTGCCATCACTGTGCTCCCAGTCAGATGATACTTAAGTTGTTTTTAATGTCTCGTTGGAAACTGCACCTAATGCTCCATGTGGAGCCTTTACAGCTACAGGAATTGTTCTAGACTTCTTTCCAGAGCTTATACCGGCCTTTTTTTCTGCTCAATGCATTCTGCCCATCTGTTGGGATAAAGAAAGAAAAGGACAATGAAAGCTAAATAAATATAAAGAATGCTAAATGATGATATCGGCAACATGGAGATGTGGACAGATGGGTGGATAAGCTATTCAAATTTATCAGCAGTGCGTATGTCTGTGCGCATCCTCCAAAAAATCCCAAATGTCATAATTTGCTCACCCTCTTGTTGTTACAAGCCTGTTCGACTGACTTTCTCATGTGGAACACAGAAGAAAATAATTTGAACAATTTGCTGGTTGCTCATTTCATAGTGTTCATAGATTTTACAGTGCGTGACAACTGATGGTTTTAATTGACGGAGAAAAAAAATCATATAAGGAGTCCATATGAATCATGTGCTATACTCCAAGCCTTAAAAATGACTTCCAATTGTTCTAGAATTTCTCATCATCTTCTGAAATTCGAATTTAAATATTTAGATTTAGTTGATATTATGCATTGCCTTACACCATGGTTTGCGTTGAATATGTTCAACAATATTTAATATGAATATGCATAGGGCAGCAGATGTGTAGAACTTGGAATTATTCTCACTTACGGATTAGACGGCCAAACAGTGCCTCTTGGTTCTGTCGAAAAGAGACCTGACAAATCGTTTTCCAAAACTCTTCTAAATTACTTACTGCTGGAGGCTTTAAGTTCTCCACCTGATGTTATTATACATGCTTTTGCAAATCGCTGCCTCAAGTCATATTGGGAGACACTGAAAATGTGTCCAGAGTGAGGAACACAAAATTTCATGTTTGAACTTGTAGTGTTAGGGCCTTATAGAACATGTAACACACCCACAGTTGTTTCACTCGTTTAAGCGAGTGATTGAATATAGGTTAATGGGACATGCAAGGCACAATTTTGCTTTTAGCACAGACTTTGCTGCATAAAACCTTTTCTAAAGTTGTCTCTGAGTTTACTCGGAAAGGTTTAGGGTGTGATGTATTTATTTGTTCACTTACAAAAAATAAAGATGCAAGATGTCAGAAATATACCCTACGTTCTCACTCAGCAAAGCCTTTGATTCCCTTTATATCTGTGTTATGTCTGTCTGCGTTTTGCAGTTTCTAACTCAGCCTCGTCTCTGTAATTAACCTGTCACAGGTCTGACTGCTTCACCCACCAGTCACCCTGGCAGCACAGGAAGCCAAGCGTGGGGAGGAGCTAAGCCCTGGCAGCATGGTGTCTGCTGTGGGGAACGGCACCGTTCCCAGTCCTCAGAGCGAGGCGGTGACCAGTGAGCTGCAGGAACTCACTCTGCAGTCCGTACCAAGCTTACCGCCTTTGAAAGAACGCAAGAATGGTGAGTAACGGCACATTAGTGCCAGTCCATTTGGGAAACTAACGAATGCATTTGATCAAAAGGGACAGTAAAGATATCTGAAATAAATGCTACCAAAACATTAAGCAGCACAACTGCTCTCAACATTGATAATAATAAGAAATGTATCTTCAGCAACAAAGTGTGACACTGAAAACTGGAGTAATGGCTGCTGAAAATTCAGTAAACATCAAAAACTTGAAAAAAAATTCTTACTGACTTAAAAATTTTGAACCGTTATATCAGGGATAGGCAACTCCAGTCCTGGAGGGCCACTATCCTGCAGAGTTTAGCTTCAGCCCTCATAAAAACTCACCTGCCTAGTAATTTCGAAAACACTGATTGCCTTGTTCAGGTGTGTTTAATTAGGGTTGGAGCTAAACTCTGTAGGACAGTGGCCCTCCAGGACCGAAGTTGCCTATGCCTGCGTTATATACACATGGAATTTAATTATTACCATATTCATTAGGGGTTTAAATTAATCATGATCTTTGAAATAAAAATTTAGTCAAATCAAGAGCTTGTGAATCAAATTGAATCCATAAATCTGTACTGATACTCAGCCCTAATATTCAAAAGCTGTGATGTTTACATTGTACTTGTATATTGCCAAATAAGGTGGATATAGTACAAATTAATAGATTTTACTTATTTTCTTTGTAGAGGTAGAATGCATTAGCCCCTAGGTTACTAGATGATGAATTATTATATAATTTAATTAAAATATAGGATTTGGCAAACAATAATGAAGTAATTAGATCAGTAACAATGTTGCAATTTTATATGTGCCTAAACTTACAAGACTCAACAACAGTATTAAAGCATTAGACAACAGAAGCAATGAGATTGTCTTATGCAGTTGCCTTTATTTCAACTGCTTTTTGCACTTTCCACTGAGAAACATTGGGTGTTATGAGATGGAAGGAAAGAGGGTACTGCGACTGCTTTGTTCATAGACACCAATGATTTTTTTTTTTATGGCTTTTGATAATGGTGCAACATCTATTCTTATTCTTCTCTATCTAAGAGCCACTTTTGATATTGTTGATCACAGTTTGTTTCTATAGGTGGTTATTGGTCAGAGATTAGCTCTGTTTCCACTGGTGTTCCTCAGGGGTCGGTTTTAGGCCCATTACTTTTTATTATTTATTTGTCACCTTTAGGCCATCTTTGCGATCACTCAGCCTTCATTATCATTTGTATACTGACGATACACAGATTTATATACATTCCAAACCTCATGAGCATCTTGATGTTGCTTATTTTTCAGACTGCATTACTGAGATTAAAATATGAATGATTCATAATTTGTGTTTGAATGGTGGTAAAACTGAAGTTATGCTCATTGGTTCCCTTCATCAAATGTCTAAAGCTGGTCCTCTGTCCCTGACTCTTGATGGCTCTGTTTTGGAAATCCAGAGTCGAGTGAGTAACCTTGAAGTTATTTTTGATGCAAATCTGTCTTTTGATTCTTTTTTTCCAGAGTATTGTTTCCACCTCAGAAATGTCACAAGATTGCATCCTATGCTAATTTTACAGTCGCAGAAATGTTGATAAATTCCTTTATCTCACATTTAGACTACTGTTGCACCCTTTTAGCCAGAGTTTCTAAATCCACACTCGCACTCTAAAAAACACTGGGTTAAAAACAACCCAATTTGGGTTGTTGTTAACCCAAGGGCTGGGTAAATATAGGACAGAACCCATATTGGGTTAATTTTACCCAGCAAATTAGGTTGTTTATTTAACCCAGCATAAGGGATTGATTTAACCCAGATAAAGTTAATTTTTACTATATTACTAGCTTATTTTTTACTTCATACATTAAATAATGTTTAAAGATTAACTTAAATCCTCTAAACTTTTCTAAAATAATCCATATAACCACTGGTTTGCATGTTAACTTCCTTTATTTTCATTTTAATTATCATTTCCAGCATTGTTTATATCGTTTTTAATAGGCTATATATTGCCCATATTTAAACTAATTTAACAAACAATAAAACTAAAAATTAAACATTAAACAGAAGTCATTATTGTGTTATTAACCAGTCTCTGTTGTTCTGTTTCCACCGTAACTGCGCTGCACCGCACTGGTTCTCGAGCCCAAACTGGAGTCGTGTTCGACGGGGAACTGCTCACTCCTGAGACCCCCCTACACCCCCCCACCCCCCCTGCGTTTCACTCATAGCCGAAATATACTGCGATTTGCCTTTTATAACCTGCCCAAAAACAAACAGTAAACAGCTCTGAGGGAATATATTTATTCTGTATGTTTATGAATAAAATTGTTTATTTTATGCAAAGCATCAGGCTTTTCCATCACTAGAAAAGACCGTGACACTCGTTAGAGGTGATTCATACCGCGCGCCTGTATGTGCATGTAACACTTTTAGAAATAAAATGTATACAAACCTGTATTTTACAGATGAATGCGTCAATTCGATGGCACTAAGAACTGCTCCCTCCAGAAGAGAAGCAAATCCCCGCGATAAATAACTCAACCGCTGGGTTAAGTCTGACCCAGGATCTGAGTAATACAAAAACTACCCAGACATTGGGTTGTTACGTTTTACCCAGGAGCTGCAAAACAACCCAAACACTGGGTTGTTACGTTTGACCCAGGAGCTGGGTAACACAAAAACTACCCAAACGCTGAGAAAATACCGTAACCCCCAAAAATTACCCAAAAGGCTCAACCCAGCATTTGGGTAAAAAAAAAATAACCCCAGATTTTTTTAGAGTGCAGTATATTGCAATATATGCAAAATTCAGCCGCCAGGATTTTAACTTGGACTAGGATTGGCAGTCATATTACTCCAGTGTTAGAATCCTTGCATTGGCTGCCAGTAAGGTTTGGAGTTGATTTTAAAATTAGGATGCTTACTTTTAAAGCTTTGCATGTCCTGACACCACATTACTTAACAGAATTGTTACATCCGTACACTCCTAATCATAGATTGTGCTTCTCTGTCAAACTTGCTGGTTGTTCCTCAAACAGGTTTAAGATGTATGGGTGATGGGGCTTTCTCTTCTTATGCACCCTGCACTTTGGAATTCTCTTCCTCATGAACTTAGGGAAGTTCAGACTTGCGATTATTTTTAAAGTTAAACTTGACATTTTGTTAAACTTGCATTTGCTTGTTGATTTTGTGTTGGTTTTTTTTATTGTATTGTTTATTGTGTTCAGTGCTTTGAGAATCTACTTTTAAAGGTGCTTTATAAAATAAACTTAATTATTATTATTATTATTAATGTTATGTGTTTGTTTTAGTTTTTTGGACACTGTTTACATGAAAATTATGGAAGGTGTCCAAGACTATGATGATTTTAGATTTGTTTTGTTTTATTTTGCGGGCTGTTAATTTTCCTTCCTTTTTGGTTCCCATTTTATTTTCAGTGCTGATATAGGAGTCAATTTGTGTGTGTGTGTGCACATATGCTAATTGTGGCATTCATAAACAAGAACATTCTGGAAAAAAGCCCAAATCATAAGCATCATGCAGGTTGCTGATTCATTAAGTTATGTGCTGCACAGTTTTCTTTATGTAAAGGACTGAATATTCAGGTCCTGTGAGAGTAGGGTGTCAAGGAAGTGTACATTGTTGAAAGTGGAATAGCTTGTTGAATCTGTGTGACATGCAGAAGGACTCTTCTAAGCATGTCTGTCCAGCTCTCTGATATACAGGACACACTCTGTTTGGCTTCAGGAAGCTCAGAGGAAAGGATTTAGAGAAATGAAGATTAAACAGAGCCTGAAGGAAGACAGACAGATGCTGCAGCGTGCTCTGATTTCACTCCAGAAGGGATACTTTTTTATTCAAAAAAATCAGCGGCATGTTATTATGTTAGGTTTGCTGTGGTAGGTAAGTGAGTGGTGGGATGTTGTTGCTTTTTTGTAACTCTGCCATCGTAGAAGTGCAGGAATGCCAATAAAGAGTTAAACTCTGATGTAACAGCACCTCAGAAGCTCATGGCCTGCAGTCACCACTCCCTTCTTTCAGTCTTCAGCCCCCCGAGCTGCACTTCACTGAGGGTTAGATGGGAGTAACAGACATGTTAATGCAGGACCTCTCTCTTCTCCTGTACACAACAGAAGCGATTGCTATTAAGGTGTTTGGAAAACAATGTTGGATTTCACATGCATTTTATTATTAGCAAGTTATAGGGATGCACAGATCATTTTTTATTTTTTGCAGCATCATTTCAGACAAAAATAGTCACTTTCAGATCATTTTACTCTTAACAGCAACTTGTAACGCAAGCAAAGTCTCTTTCAAGGCAAGTCTTTTTTGTGGACATTTTTGCAACGCCTCTGGGAAGCTATTTCAGGAATCCAAGACCAAGTTCTATTTGCATGAATGGGGAAATCCTGAAATCTCAAAAAACGCTTGCCACAATTACATTTAAATTATATATTTCAATTCGGCAACAAAATCCGATATTAACTGCACAAAAAAATTTTTTTTTATTTTGCTCTAATATCATTATGAGTATATTTCAGCCTAAACCAGCCAGTGAGCATTTTAGCACACTTCACTTTTTATTATGACTTTACCAACTTTGTATTTCTATATCTGAAGACTTTGATGCATGTTTTCTTAAATATAATGTAAATGGTTGATATACTGACAGTAAAGCGGTCCCATTTAGAGTTGTTTCACTTATCATTTACTCTAAGAAATGACGGATGAATGCAACTGCACAGCAAAAACGCTGTCTATGGAGACGTATTTTCCTGCACGATAGTCTTAAAGTTTCAAACAACAGTTGTCAAAATGAGCAATGTTGTAGCTTAAGTAAGCTTAAGCTCAGTGTTTGAAGTGAAGAAGTCTGGACGAGGGAACAGAGGCTTGAGGAATGATGTGTTTCGGGTAGCCGTCCTGAACACTTGATTGCATAACTTTGTGTACGGAGCAGAAATCCAGCCTCTCAGAAAGCAGGCGGTCAGGAGAATGGCGGGGGGCTAAAGGTGATCTGGAATGTGTTCTGGCTTCAGTTTCTGGCTTGTAGTTCACACACTTCTGTAGTAAACGGGTGACCCCAAATCAGGACACAAAGTCCCTGATCTCTCCTTGAATGAAAAAATTGGCTGCAAAGAGCAGGAAAACTAGGAGTTGCTCAACACATCTGAAAACAGAGCATGAAAGCAGTAATAAGGAAGAAACCGGCTCATATAGACTGAAACGCTAGTGCTAACACGCCCACATCTGTAGGGCGTGCACACACACGCCGGCTCTGAGCGGAGGAAGGTGAGGGAAACACACACACACACACTGCCGTCCTTGGATCTACTGCGGGAATTCTCTCTCAGCAGAACAGCACAGAGTTCAATCATTCAACTTCATTCACAGCTTGTTGTGTTGTCTAGTCTGGAAATGGATTAATAAAGTGTGGCCGTGAGTTTATCCGAATCCTTTTGCACTGGAAGGATATGGCCATACATTTAGGTACAGTACTTGCATGTTTAAGTATTTTCTTTTTTTAGTGTTGGATGTTTGTTGATGTGAATGAAGTCATGTAGAGGTGTGGTAAACTTGGCTGAGGTTTCACAACTTCAGTTTAATAGATAAGCCTGATGTTTGCGAAGTCTTGCAAAGGATTTATTGCTGTTTGAACTGAGGTCTCATTAAACCACAACATTCACTCAATCCTGAGCCCAAGCAACTGACTCCGAGGTGTTTAGCTATTAAAGATTTTAAACATTTTAGTTTATATGTAAAATAATTGGTCTTCAGTTTTCATATAAATATCGGCGTAATCAAACAGTTGAGGAATGGAACTGGTTAGTTATTCCCCATGAATATTCGCTTTTAATTCGAACTAGATCCATGATCTTGACAAATTCTTCTTCATCGTTTTAATTTTATATTTAAACTATATTTACTCCGATGTCCTGAACATCACAGCAACTTTAGTAGGATACTCATTTATGCATAAAACTTTACTAAGAAACCGAAAGAATGGAATATATAACCTAAAAACATTAATTTTCCTGTGACACGCCCCCTGGACACACCAGAGTGTCAAAGCACACTAACTTGTACTATTTGCTTTCTTTTAATGTTTTGTTGCTTTCATACTTTTAAGTGAAATTCTTCCAAATGACACACTATAGAAACCGATATGTGGAGAGCTCACCCTGGAATTGCTCCAGCTGGAAGGGGTGGGACGCGTCAATGATGGATTGGAGTTTTTCTTCTCTCTGTTGTTAAAACCAGCTGTTTTCTCCCTGAGGTATGGCAGTGGAGCTCAGAGCTTTGAGGAAAAGAACAGACTCCTTTTGGGACCGTATGTCTGGGTCAACAAGACAAGGAAACGTACAGAGTTACCATGCCATGTTTGATGGGGTGTTATAAATCAGCTCTTGGGCAGTGAGGTTTGACAGAGTCCTGGCAAAAGTCAGCTTAAAGGGGGATTGATTATCTGTGAGACCCCACTCCTCCAGATGTGGTGCCTTGACATTAGATACTGGATAAAAGAACAGTTATATGAACTTTTTGTGACTTGGGTACCAGTCGCCATGAGATCCTAACATTGTTTTTTAAGTGCAACTGATGGATTGATCGACGCTCTCAGGTCGTTTTCAGTCCCACTGCCACAGTTAATTTTGGCTAACAGTGATGTTTCTGTATAAATGGTCAAGATTTAGACCGTTAGTCCTGTGGAAATGTATGATTTGCAAGTCATATTGCATCATCATTGGTTTCCAGAGCGCTGTTACTCTGCTATGGGTTTTGCACTGATTGTCTCTGGGTTGCTCTGTGGTGTTCTGTTATGTAATATTTTAAGATTGCTTGCCAAGTTTAACTCCAGCATGCTTACACAGGCCCTGAACAAAACAGAATGGAGGGAGGAATAGAGGAAAAAAGAGCCATTGGCTGTTTGCATTAACTAGACACGACCCACAGCAGCCTCTAGGTTTATCTTCTGTCTTGCATACTAACAGGTCAGGTGAATCATAACACTGGAAAACACACCATGCTCATTGTGGCGACGATGATAAAATGACAAGGCTGACACCAGGATGAATGGGTATTCCAGGAACAAGGAAGCTTACTAAAATTCTCTGGCTTAGTTGTTAAGGAAAAAAGTATGTACTTGCAGGCACAGACAGAACCAGTGGCCTTTATAAGATTACATCAGGTTAGCTGCTTTGATTTATTTGATTTGCTCAAGTGCAGTATGCCAGAAACAATAATGCACTCGAAAAGCTATGAAAAGTGCTTTGTCAGCTAGACATCCACAGTTCTGTTTGCTTATTCCAGTGCACCACATCTGTATAGAAAAACCAACAACTAAAGTCAATGTACAAATACATATAATATATAAATTAACTGTAACATAACATGATCCGAATTTCTAGTTAAAGCTAGGTATACCAGTACTTTTATTCTGCAAGGGCGCATTAAATTGGTCAAAAATGACAGCATTTTTATAACGTTACAAAAGTTTCAAATAAAAGCTGTTATTTTGAGATTTCTGTTTATCAGTTTCTAAAAAAATATAAAGCAGCACTTAATGCTGTTCTCATCATTGTTAAAAAAAAAAATTCTTAAGCACCAGATGAGCATATTAGGATGTTTTCTGAAGGATCATGTATGACTGAAGAGTGTGGAGTAATGATGCTGAAAATTCAGATTTGACTAATAAATTGCACTTTATTTAGATTTTAATCTTAGGAAATATTTAGGAAATACTTAGGAAATGGTTTTTCCACATTTTTAAATTGCAATGATTTACAATATTGTGTTTTTACTGTACTTTTCTTCAAGAGACTTGAAAAAATGCTCTTATCTGAAGTGATATCAATCCTCCAAATGCTTATAATTTAGTTTGAATGTTTATGTTGGAGCTTCTGGCCGTAAACACAGAAACATGAGGAAACCACTCACATCAGTTGTAAGTTAATTGCACATGTTTATATAAAGAGAGAAACGTTTGTAGCAGAATAAATTGCATCCTGGTGGATTTCCATGGAATTTACAACTGATGACGTGTTCAGAATTTGGTGAATATATATATATATACACAGTGGGGCTCGAAAGTTTGGGCACCCCTTGCAGAATCTGTGAAAATGCGAGTAATTTTCAAAAAATAAGAGAGATCATACTAAATGCATGTTATATTTTATTTAGTACTGTCCTGAGTAAGATATTGTACATAAAATATATTAACATTTAGTCCACAAGACAAAAACATTGCTGAAATTATTAAAATAACCCCACTCAGAAGTTTGGGAACCCTTGGTTCTTAATACTGTGTTCTGTTACCTGATGATCCTCGACTGTCTTTCTGTTTTGTGATGGTTGTGCATGAGTCCCTTGTTTGTTCTGAACAGTTAAACTGAGCAGCGTTCTTCAGAAAAATCTTTAAGGTCCTGCAGATTCTTCAGTTTTCCAGCAATTTTGCATATTTGAACCCTTTCCAGCAGTGACTGTATGATTTTGAGATACATCTTTTCACACTAAGGACAACTGAGGCACTCCAACACAACTATTTGAAAAGATTCAAACATTCACTGATGCTCCAGAAGGAAACAAGATGCATTAAGAGCTGGGGGTGAAAACTTTTCAACACGATGAAGATGGCCAAATTTGTCTTATTTTGTCGAAATGTAATGTTTTTCCATTTAGTTCTGCCCTCCGTAAGCAACAGAAGATACTTGTATGTTTCCCGGTACACAAATTAAGTACAATTTACCTTGATCTTCAAATTCCAAAAGTTTTCACCCCCAGCTCTTAATGCATCTTGTTTCCTTCTGGAGCATCAGTGAATGTTTGAATCTTTTTCAAATAGTTGTGTTTGAGTCCCTCAAATGTCCTCAGTCTGAAAAGATGCATCTCAAAATCATACAGTCACTGCTGGAAAGGGTTCAAATATGCAAAGATGCTGGAAAACTGAAGAATCTGCAGGACCTTAAAGATTTTTCTGAAGAACGCTGCTCAGTTTAACTGTTCAGAACAAACAAGGGACTCATGCACAACCATCACAAAACAGAAAGACAGTCGAGGATCATCAGGTAACAGAACACAGTATTAAGAACCAAGGGTTCCCAAACTTCTGAGTGGGGTTATTTTAATAATTTCAGCAATGTTTTTGTCATGTGGACTAAATGTTAATATCTTTTATGTACAAAATCTTACTCAGGACAGAACTAAATAAAAAATAACATGCATTTAGTATGATCTCTCTTATTTTTTGAAAATTACTCATATTTTCACAGATTCTGCAAGGGGTGCCCAAACTTTCGAGCCCCACTGTATATGCTTTGACTCTCATTCATTTTCTGTAGTAACTAAAACAGTCAAAGTAGTGTGTAAAGTCAGATTGTGTTTTGATAAAGTGACATGTTTAAAAAGAACACAGAAGATAATGAACTGTGTGACATAACTTAGCGACTCTCCCTTAACAGGCTAACAAGTCGTGACCGGCCAGGTTGAAATACTCAGGCGTTGCTGCAGTGATTTTTCAAGTTTAAAAGAATGTTCATTGTTTTATGGCAATTACTTAAATGTCATCTATATTGTCTATACAGATCATTAAAACGGTGTCCTAACCAGTGTGACAAATGTTCAGCAGAATGAATGAATGAATGAACTCCTACGCCATGTGCAACAATATTTGCTATTGCTTTTTACTTTGTTTTTGTTATCCGATAACAAATATGCAGTAGCAAGTAATATATTTAAATTTCAGCTTTTTAAGTAATGCAATATTACTTTTGTTTTCTATTTATGGATGTATGTAGTTGTTGGTTTATTCAGTTTATGTTGTGCAGCTGTTTTGTTGCTTTATTGCGTCACTTCTGGTTGAGATATGGTTTAACATTTGAAAGCATAACATGAAAGAATAGTCTAAAAAAAAGTATCATATTTCATGCTTTAGGCTTTTATGGTTCACACAGTAAAAGCTATATAATAGCTATATAATAAGTATAGGAGAATATGGAGCTAATACCTAAGGAACAAGAAACCATTTTAAACTAAGCTAAAATATGCAAAACATAAAAAATTCTGATAGTTTGTAAGGTAGATCAGTAAGATTACAGTATATTAACAGTATTGTGGGAGGCCAGTTATATAATGTGATGCTGTCCAATGATTGACTGAGAGATTTACAAGTAAATGTTTTTCACAAGCGAGATGCATTGTATATGACACTCAGAATTTTGTGTTTGTGTATTAATATTATCCAATAGGCTTTAAGGCAACAGGGGAATGGAACAAAATACCATTTGTTTTATCTGTAACGGCAGGATGGAATATCATGTGAAAATGTCAAACATGATAAAACCAAGAGTCATGATTTGCGGAGATGCTCGAAAGTAGGGCAGGAGGTAGAGCGGTTTGGATGAAATGAGTTCAGAAGGATGTTATGTAACAGGCTCACAAAAACAGGAGAGCTTGGACACGAGCCTCTCTTTTTCACTCATCTCTCTCCCTCTCGCTCTCTTTCCACCCATAACCTCATTTACTGAGCTCAATCTGACGTTCCTTCTGCACTTTAGTTGCTTGTATTACTCGCGCCAGGCAGCTGACCTGATTTACCGTAAACTGTTACTCATTCCTTCACTTTTTCACTCTTTTGAAAACTTAGTAGTGGCGCCATATTTGAATCAAATTGAGGAGATATAAGGTATTTGAGTTATAATCATCTCAGTAACACTTTATAGTAAGGTTAATTAGTTAATTTTACTTAGTTGACATTAACTAGGCATAAACAACACTTCTACACCATTTATTAATGTTAATTTCATCATTTACTAATGTGTTATTTAAATCAAAAGCTGTGCTTGTTGACATTAGGTAATGGTCTGTGAATTGACATGAACTACCTATGAACAAATACTGTAATGTATTGTTCATAGTTTACTAATACATTAACTAATGGAACCGTATTGTAAAGTGTTACCGTCCTCTCATGTGCGTATGATTATGATGACTTTATGGTAGTGCGATCCCTTGCATCATTGTAGAAATGTAGACTGCATGGAAACCGGTCTGCTAGGGCCTATTTTTCTGGCTAGTGTTGGAAGTTGAGTAACAATGACGTTGTTTTTCAGTGGGTGATTGAAAGCAGAAAGGAAAATAGCAGCAGAAAAGTGTTTAAACGTGGTACAAACATCCAGAAGAGGGCAGAAAATGATTCTCAAAATCAGCAGCGTGAATGCAATAGAAAATCAGCCTCTCCTTTTTAAGACTGTGGAGATGGTTTTCATGACTTTAAATATATATTTCAAAATATCTAGTGGTGGTTATGGGTTAAGTTAATCTTAAAATAATGTTTTAAATATAAAAGCGTACATGGCAGCTGCAAAAACTCGGTATTTTAGATCTGTCTGAGAGCCCGATGAGCTTTGACTTTATTATCTATGATGCTTTATTTGATAAAGGTGGTGTTTTGTTCGTGTCAACTTTTTGGGTGTAGCATACAGGCTGACAATAGACTTCCTCTGTGGTCAGTCATCACCTCGCAGTGCTGGGCCCTTGTAGTCAATTACAGCATGAGCGTCAACTGCTGTGAATTCTCACCAAGTGATGATGACAGCAATGAGCTGGTGGGCTAAAAGCAGATCGTGGTAATGTTTTAGTCTCTAGGGGGTCTGTGAATAGTGGTCTTCATTTCCCCATAATATAGAAAGATTATATGAGTGTTTACATTAGCGTATTTAATCTGAACCGAATATTCAGTGGCCAGAAGGTATTTATTAAATGCTGAGTGATCTGAAATTTTCCTGCCACCTTGTTAACCCATGCAGGACTTCTTAAGGGAGAGTTCACACAAATCATGTCATTCCAAACCTGTATGACTGACTTCTGTGAATCACAAAGTATGTATATATCTTTTTTTTTACAGTAGCCGTCCTTTAGCGTTTCACTTTCTGGAATTCTGTTTTGGCGTGCATTTGTTAGAAAATGTGTGTATCGCTGGGATAGCAGTGGGTAACCCTATCCAGTGCTTGCACAGGTGATACTGAGCTGAATATAGAGCCTTCTGGCCAGCTGGCCTTACTATTTAAAACTGAGAGCGGACCCGGTGGGGGGATGAGGGGGTTCGCCAACAGTCAAACATGTGTGATGTATGTGAGCCTCTCGAGCCCTGACGGGCAAACTCCTGTGCTTTATCTGCCAGAAAGAAAGGAAAGGTCAAAGGAGACCTACATTTGTCCTGTGACCTCCTTCCTTTCGCTCTCTCTGATGATGTCATCAGGAGTCCCGGGAGCACCACATGACACCATTTCTTAGAGTCCATGACATTTTTCTGTATTAAATACCTCGTGAAATGTGAACTATGTGTTGGCTGTTACATGCAAGAGGGTTAATCTGTTTCTGATTTTTGAAAAAAATAAAAATAATAATTTCACTTGATTTGCATGCCAGAAACAAGATTAGAAGCTTCTAGTTTGTGACCATATAAAAGAACTAAGAAGAAATGTTTTCTCTGTATATAATTGAAAGTGTTGTTACTGTTAATGAGAACTGCAATATTTTTATTCTAAAACACTAACAATGGAAGAACATTTCCATGACCCTGAAAGAAAATAAACTGTGTAAGTTGGAATATAATGTGAATATACTTAATTTGTTTACTTCATTTGAATTAGCTTTGGTCTTTATAATACATATTTTATTTGCAACAGCACTAGCAAACTTTTCAAATTCATGTTGTTGTTTTGAACTTTCGAACAAAGAATACTGAAGAAGTCATGATTTCCACAAAAATATTAGGCAGCACAGTGGTTTTCAGCTTTGACGATAAGAAATGTTACTTGAGAACAAAATCAACATATTAGAATGATTTCTTAAGGATCATGTGACGCTGAAAACACATCAAAGGAATAAATTACAATTGAAAGTATGTTAAAACAGAGAACTTACATTTCTAATAATAATACACAAAATTACTGTTTGTATTTTTGATCAAATAAATGCAGCCTTAACAGAATAAGAGCATTTCAACTTTTGAATGCTAGTTCATATGTATATATATATATGCTAGCCTAATGAACCAGTGAAAAAGAGCTGAGGGGGTGAATGGGGGTCTGCCAGATTGTAGAGAGGCAACAGCTGAGCTGAAGCGAGCAGTCATTGGCACTCAGCAGACCCTCCTCTGTTTGAGAGTGAGAGACACGCTGTTCTGTGAATGTCTTCTGCTCAGTGCAGAGCAGGCTCTGTGCTCTGCTGTCCTCACCGTTAGGTGCGTTAGCTTCATTTTCTGACTCTGCGTAATGCAGCTGTAGAGCCTCTGCATCCAACTTTGAGAACAAAAGCAAGGATTAGATTTTGGAGGAAGAAACAGAGTCTGTTTTGAAGCCGTCTCTTCTCCAATTCTGTGATTTGAAACGCTGTAAATACATTGTTGTGGACTAACAACGGTTACGGAAATCTTGTGCTGTAAAATCCGTGTTCCTCGTTTTGGACCACCAATGGAATATCAGTTTTGACTTTTCAACATTTCAAGAGACTTTCAATACTGGATCCAAACATGCTGGACACAAACCACTGCCTTCATATTGATACTTCTTCTTTTGAGGATCAACCAGTCCAAAACGGTGAAGATAAATTGTCTGTGACTCTGGACTGTGACAGACATGCTTATCATTGCCTCAAAGAAGGTGGGGATTGCTGTTTCTATGCTTTTATAGAGTCTAAATAAAGCACCCTCCAGGTGTGCATCTAACCTAATACACTGAATTTAGCTTCATTGGCGCTTATCCCGAGTCTTAACATGTCAGAACTGATTATTCTAGTGACTTGGTGGTGAGATCACCCCAGCTGCTCGTACCGAGCCAAGAGCGAGCACCGGTTGACCTGTAAACTGTGCCAGAGGCCAGTCAGCAAGAGGCGTGTTTAATTAAGACCCCAGACACACAGGCTCTTGGATTAACCCAGTTGCCTGCATGATTCGTTGTTCTTTTTTCCTTTTTGTTTCAAGACCCGGATGTTGACGCCACACTTTCCAGGTCTCCCACGGAATTTTCCAGGCTGGCGAGGAGACGATGGAGAGAGTGTTGGCATTTAAACGTGTCTGATTGATTTACAGCATCAAGCCAGGTTCTCGGAGAGGTGCGAGAGAGGGCTTGTGTTTCTTCTTCAGTGGGTCCAGTAATAGCTCTAGGGAGGGGGTGGTCAAAAATGGTTGTTAAAGTGAAGTGGGAATAGGAAGAATTTAGAAGAAATTGCGAAACTTTTTGTAATCATTTTGCAAGTGAGAACTGGAGTGGGTGTTCTAGGATTTTATGGGAACTTGCGACCAAAAAGTAGCGCTGATTTAAAAGCACAGGGTTCACATCCTCACAGCTGACCACCATACAGTTACTATGGATGTTAAAGGTTCTTCATGGAGTCATGGATGTCAATGGAAAAACCTTTATTTTATTTCTGGTTTATATAACAAAAAGGAGTGTTTGGCGGTTCTTGGCATGTGCAGATGATGTTCTGGTGTCTTTGACCTTCACAGTCACAACGTCTGGGGATAGAGCCCCTGACTAGTGCACATAAAGCAATGCCATGTGGTTGATGACATCATTGTGTCAGGACTGGCAGGTGCACGTTTGCCTCTAAAGCGTCCTGGGCCACACCCCTCCTGACGTGGAATTTGACATAATAATACTGTAACGGCTTTCTTTCACTGAACAAAGCAATAACAATAACAAATATCTCATGCTGCCTACACACCACCCTCTATATAATCATTGCACAACTGTGTTGTGCCAGCACGCAAGTTCCTGATTTGGAGAACGCCTATTGCATCTCAGTCACACTTTTTGAATTCAGGAAAGTAGTTGAGTGTGGTTAAACGGGAAGTATGAAAACCAACCCAAACAACCTAAACACTCACAGTCCCTCCCCTCAGCATTCGCTCTTTACTTAGAAAGAAGCTGAAAGAGGGCCCTTTCGAGCTCTTGTCCTGACTTATGCTATAGTGCAGCTGTCCTGATGTGAATCTCAAATCTGTCATTCTCTTTATCTGAACCCTTTTCCTCTCTCTCTCTCAATGCAGTTCTTCAGCTCAAACTACAACAGAGAAGGACGCGAGAGGAGCTGGTCAGCCAAGGAATCATGCCTCGTAAGTCTGATTTTACTCTTCTGGCTATGCCAAGCATCACACATGTGCATATGTGCATTTACATACAGCACAAGCAGATTGCAAAGAATTGATAGGTTGATTCTAGGAATGCTGTATTTATAGTTGCTTCATAAGGTATTTGGACATTCAAGTCACGCTCAAATATGTATAAATTAATCTAGTGACATTCAGATATTAAGCGTGACCAGAGTGTCCAAACACTTTATGAGGATACTGTATATTCAAAGCTAGGTATAATGACAGCATTCTGAGATATTTATGTTATACAGTATAGCCACAAGGATATGCAGACTCTCGCTATGGTCGAGTATGTCAATGAGTAACTAGCTGTTGTGGTGCAGCAATGGCCACATGTATTTCATGCTACTATGAAGGATATTGCTACATTCCCAGCAGCTCATTCTGCACAAATCGACAATGACATAAAATATTTCAACAGTGCTCATGTAGTAATCGACACCCATTCAAAAGCAATAATCGTGAGCTTATCTATGTTCCTGCCAGTTTATGCATTAGGCTGCATATAGCAGCAAAAACTTGTATTTTGTTTATAGGCTCCAGCAGGCATTAATGGATGGGACTATTCTCTAGATGTGGTTTGGCATGATCTCTTGACTCTTGATTGCCAACACACAGTCATTGTGAAAGAGCCCGTTGTTGCTTTATCAGGTGGATCTACTTCCCCTATTGTTTCCACTTCCTTATTCTATGTTCTGCTCATCAGGCAAGAGGATTTGCTGTCTTCACACTGTACTGTCTGTGTGGCCTCTGTGGGAAGGAGGAAGTGCTTAAGCAGCTCTAGCTTTGCTCTTTAAACGACAGCCAAAAATGTAAACAGCCCTTAACACTTGTGTTGCAGTATTTATTGACAATTCCACTTAACAAAATACTTTTTTCATTGCTCCACATAGAAGCCTGCAGGATTACATGATTTTGTAACGGTAATTTTGTAACTGAATGAGAGTAGTTGACGCATAACGTGTCAACTGAATTTTTCACCAAGGATTTTAGATTAAATTTATATTAAGGGAAAGTTTGTTTTTCAAAAAATGTTATTCACATTTGCGTCACAATGCAGGTTATGTCAATTTTCCAAACATTTTTAATGTGATTTATCCACATTAAACTCTACAGTTCAGTACGGAAAAGGATTAGGGCCAAGCAATAATAATAATAAATGTAAACAAAAATCTCAAGATTAAAATTAATTCTAATCCGAGATTAAATTCGTTCAATTTCAAGAAAAATATCGAATTAAAATCTTGAGAATGAAATTTCGAGAAACTCGTGTTTCGAGAATAAAAAAACTAGTTACAGTTGAGAAATTAAATTAAATATTTAGCGTAATCTCATTAAGTTACAAGAAAAATGATGATAATCATTCGATTATGCGGACAAAACCATACCGACCCCAGACTTTGCACAGTACTTTTGGTTTATTTTTGAGAGTCTCTGCTGCAGAGAGACGAGGCAGATCACTGCTGACCCTAACATGTGGTTTCAGAAATTTCAACTTAGTTACCCAATCTTAGCTGTTACATCACAATCTTACTTTGTTATTCATTTCATATTACAGCTCAATCACATGTGCAGTTTACTGTCCTTGTTTTTGTTTTTTCCCCCTATTTTTAAAGAAAAAAATGTCTGCTGTTGTGATAGTAAATACAGTATAATGTACATACACTGTACAGGTACAGTTTCTACCAATTTAGGAATATACTGGTATACTCAAAGATGACCAGAGGCAAACTATTTAGCAAAAAATACAATTTTTGAAAAAGTAAAGAGTAATAAAAAAATAACTGTTATTTTAAGTGCATTTTCAGGCAGATGGATATACACACTGAACTTCCTTTGTTCTTTCAGCAGGTGATTTGAGCCCATCTAATATAAGGGGATGTTCTCTTTTTAAATGGATGACCTTTATGTATGACATTTAAAAACTAGTCTTCTTGCATAGTTCCTCAATATCAAATACAATTCATTAAGGGAAACAAGTGGGAACAGAGACATGACTATTTGAAAACTTGGAAGTCATGGCAGTGATTGAGTAAAAACGTTCCAAATGTATTATGTACAAAAAGCATTTTGGTGTTCTCCTGCTTTCAAACCTAAATAATCGCTTAATTAATTTGTAGTGTACCTGGCAGTTACAATGACCCAAATGGACATCCCTATGACTGAACATAAGAAAGTAAGACTTTCTCTGTCTCTGTTCTAGCATTGAAGAGTCCAGCTGCCTTCCATGAACAGTTGAAAAGTCTGGAGAGAGCACGCGTGAGTGACTGTCTTTTTCCTTTTGAAAAAAACATCTGTCATCTTTGATTGACACTTGTTTTCTCTTTTAATGGTACAGACTGAGGATTACCTGAAGAGGAAGATCAGGAGTCGGCCAGAGAGGTCAGAACTGGTCAGAATGCACATCCTCGAAGGTGAGGGTCACATCATTCTCTCTTAAATATGAAAACGGAGTAATACAAAATAATTTATTCAATTGCAAGTCATGTTTCTGCTATGCATTTTCTTCCTCTTTCAATGGACATTCTGCACAGTAAAAGGGTCCATAGCCCAAGCCTTATTCCTGTTATAGCTTCTATATTCCTTAGTATTTTTTCCATTTCTGTAACAATGAGGAACGGGTAGTTGATCAGCATGCAAAAATACTAATTGAGTCAGTAGACTCTCAGAGGAGAATTTAGGTGGTATTTACATTTAAAGGAAGTGATTCATTTGTTAATGAATATATTTATGTCACTCACAGAGACCTCAGCTGAGCCCTCACTGCAGGCCAAGCAGCTGAAGCTGAAGAGAGCCCGACTGGCAGATGATCTCAATGATAAGATCTCCCACCGCCCTGGACCCATCGAACTCATCCACAAGAACATAATCCCTGTGCACACGCTCATTGGTAAGTCTGTAACCACTGTCAAAAACAGCATTTATGTTGCATGTGCTTGTATAGCACTGTCAGCTTTGTCAGTGTTACTGTATAAACACCATGAGCAGTTTCTCTATAAATGACAACGGTGCAAATCTAAAATTTGCAAAGTTGACAATGAAAGAGGAAACTTGTACCTACATGTATTGTCAATAACATTCCTTGGCATTTTAATTGTATATATTTGTCAGTTTGTTCACTTAAAAGTCTCACTCACAACTCAAGCACCACTTATTCTGTTAAATATAAGTGAAGTTTCACTGTCGTCGATGTCTTAAAAGGATAGTTACCCCAAAATGAAAATCCTGTCATCATTTAATCACCCTCATGTTGTTCCAAACCATTTTCACAAAACTTGGATTAAACCACCTGATTCATATGGAATTTTTTTATGGCATCTTAATGGCTTTTTTGGATCTTCTAAGTTTTAGTTACCTGAACT
Source organism: Carassius auratus (assembly GCF_003368295.1). Lineage (NCBI taxonomy): Eukaryota > Metazoa > Chordata > Actinopteri > Cypriniformes > Cyprinidae > Carassius > Carassius auratus. The sequence goes on along the minus strand of NC_039279.1, from coordinate 7,666,057 downwards.
TTCAATGGAGGCACAGAAACTTATAGCTTATTAAAAATGTATCAGTTTGGAACATGACGGTGAGTAATGAATGACGGAATCTGAGTGAACTTAGGTGTACTGTGAACCAGACTTCTGTCTGTCCATGCACAGATCAGACAACCATTTTCTTACGTGTATTTTCAGGTACAGAGTCTCCGAAGGGTGAGAGCTCCTCACTGGACGAGGACAGTAGTGATGCCCTATCACCGGACCCCCAGTGCAGTCAGGACTCTCCGTTGGGTCTAGCCCCTCAACACTCCCCGTCTGATGTGCTGAAAATGAATGGAGACCTCTCACCCACTCAGGTATACTGCTGTTTCAGTTGTTCAGTATAAAGATGAATAGAATATTGCTTTTGTGCTTTCAGCTAGAGGGCAGCACTGCTCTACACTTAAAGGCTCCATTCATCCCAGCATGTCGTCATGTTGTTTTAAACATGTATTATTTTTTTCTTTCTTTGTACATTAATAGATCGATTTAGCAGAATGTTCAAGCTGCTTTTTACCATTTGTATTTTAAAGATTACTGTCCCTTTAAATAGTTTTGTATTTTAAATTACTTCATTATAAGCCACAAAGCAACATCTGCAAGGTTAAGAACAGAGAGGACAATGTAGAAAATGCATTTAAGACCATACCATACATACTGTGTTTAACCAGTGTGTTTATTGTAGTTCCTCACTCAGGCCCCTCCTCCTCCTCTCGTTGTATCCAATGTTTCTCCACCACGGCATCTAACCAGTGAAACTAACATGACAAACTCTTCCCGTCCACCAACAGGACATGCAAAGGTAAAGTGAAAGCCATCAAACCTATCATTAGTTAAATTTTTCAGTCTAAACCAATACTAATGTGATTTCATCACTAATGTTTTCTTTGCTTTGCCCGCAACATAAGCAGCAGTCCAAGTCCAGCACGGATCGGACATCACAACGATCCAAGAAACCCAAAGATAACAAGCCCAAAGTGAAGAAACTCAAATATCACCAGTATATCCCACCTGACCAGAAGAACGACCGGGAGCCGCCTCCTGAACTGGACTCCTCGTACGCCAAGATCCTCCACCAGCAGCAGCTCTTTCTTCAGCTTCAGATCATTAACCAGCAACAGCAGCACTACAACTACCACACTATCTTACCCGCACCTCCAAAGTGAGTACAACCACACTGGATATGGAGACTTTATTTACTGTGTTGTGAATAATTGTGTATGTGCATTTTATGTTCGTGTATGGGGTTGGTAAGATTTTTTCTCTTAATGTATTTATATGATTAAAAAAAAAACAGTAATACTGCAAACTTTATTGCAATCTATCTAGCTTTTTTCTGTTTATATCTGTTTTAAAATGTCATTTATTCCAGTGATGCAAAGCTGAATTTTCAGCAGTCAGAAATCATACTTCTATGCTGATCAAGAAACAGTTATTTGTCTACAAAATAGACAAAACTATGTGAAGTAAAACAAAATATGACCCAAAATTAAACGTAGGTTGCATAAACGGAGTTCTGAGGCAAAACTAGTTTGAGCCACCATGCTTGAGAAGTGTGCATACAACAGATTTATCAACAAACAAAAAAAATCTGTTCAAATCCAGACTTCCTGCTGAAAAGCAGCAAACATCCAGCAATCCAGGCCCCTCCCCTTCCCAGACTTTTTCCACGTGCTCTACAGTCTCCTCCAATCACAATGGGCCCAATCGTCAGAGCCAGCCTACAGTGGGAGGAGCTAAGCCCAGCACTTTACCTGCAAACCTGGATGAATTCAAAGTGGGTAACAGTTGTAATTTATTTACTTACACTAAAGCAATAACACTGACCATTAATTTTGACAATTTTGATAAACCAACTAGCTCTGAAATGAATCACAATGTTACAAACTTTGGGGGAAATGATGCAGATTGTTCCTTCCAGATCTCAACTTTTTCACTCTATGGTGGATAATGACAAACTGATTTTTCTTCATCTCTCTTCTGTCAGGTTGCTGAACTTAAACATGAGCTCAAATTGAGGGGTTTGACAGTATCGGGCACTAAGAATGATCTGATCGAACGACTGAAGAACTACCAGGAGCAGAATGGTTCATCAGCCGCAGGGGCTGCAGCTACAAAACCCGGCCCTGCTCAGTTACCACAGGTGTCAGTTCAGTCATCTGGTGCCGCCCCACATCAAGCCCCGAAAGATACAGTTGTTCCATTGTCAGCCTTTCCTGTAACGGCTACCACCCGGGTCCACAGCACTCCACCTCAAATCATGCGCTTCAGCAGCACTAGCTCCTCTCCTCCTGCATCTCCGACCCCCTCTGACCGCTCTCTGGCTGCATTGAGTCCTGATGAAGCAAGCTGCAATGGGGATGTGTTTGGAGAAATGGTAGGTCTGTGATGAAATGGTAAAAAAATCTGTGGATACTTTAAAACTTTAAAAACACGGATCATTTAAATCATGCTAATGCTAATCTTTAGTAGTATTTAGCAGATCTCAAGAGTAATGTTTCATATGTTGTGATGCTTAAAGCTATCATTATTTCTTTTCTATTTTAGTTCAGTGTTTACGTTCTTTTAATAACTTGTGTTTCTCCATTCACAGGTTTCCTCGCCTCTCACTCAGCTCAGCCTGCACCCCTCTCCAGACCACCCCTCCCCAATTAAAGAGGAGTCTCATGGGCAGATGCAGTCCTCCTGCAGCCTTTCTCACCCAGGTCCGCTGTCTCAGGATCCAGGTCCCGTGGCAGCAACAGGATCTGCTGTGTCTCCTCTGAACAAAGACCAAATGCTTCAAGAGAAGGACAAGCAGATCGAGGAGTTGACACGGATGCTTAGACAGAAGCAGAGGCTGGTGGAGACCCTGCGCTCTCAGCTGGAGCAGGGTAAGCGTGGAGCAGCCGCAGACATAACGGACAACACGGGTAACGCTGAAATACCATTGCTGTCTAACGGTGTGGAAGTGAAGGTAAAGGAAGAGATTAAGGATGAAATGGACACAACAGAGGACCTGCTGAAGCAAGTCCAGCCCCAGAAGAAGATCCAGACGCAGTGTTCGCAGCAGACTCTACTCAAACTGCAGCAAATTCACCGGCTGCAGCAGCAGCAGCAAATGCTGGTGGACGTACCAGGTGTACAGCAACAGAAGACACAGTTATTGCAACATCAGCAGCAGCAAAATGAACCACTGAAACTGCAGCAAGAGCAAGGAAAAACACAGGTGTTACAGTTGCAGCAGCAGAAAATGCAGCTGCTGCAGCAACAGCAGAAGGCACAGTTACTGCAGCAGCAGAAGACACAGTTACTGCAGCAGCAGAAGACACAGTTACTGCAGCAGCAGAAGAAGGCACAGTTACTGCAACAGAAGACTCTGTTACAACAGCAGCAAAAGACTCAGTTGCAGCAGCAACAGAAGACGCAGGTACTGCATCAGCAGCAGCAACAAAAGCTGCAGCAGCTCATCATCCAGCAGAGGCAGCAACAAAGCAATCAGAAGCAGCAGCCGAAGCCACAAAATCAGCCACAGCAGCAGGTACAGACACAGGTCAGCAACATTTCCAGCTCCGTTTGTTTGAATGGTATTGTATGCCTTTTTATTTCATGTAGTTCCTGCCACTGTTTTACATTTTATATATAATTGAATATATATATATACTTTTTTTTTCACAGATGATCGTCAACCAGCAGTCTAGTACTCCAATTACTACATCTTTCCCACTGGATCTCCTGAAAGCTCATCCCACTCCCACGTTGGTCACTGACAGTAATGGAAACCGTTATCTGATTGCACTCACCAGTAATAGTGTGGACAGCCTGACTGGAAAATCTCCTCAGAGCAAATCCAATGGATGGATTACTCTACAGGTGACTAAACCACAGTTTGTCTTAAAAAAAAATTATTTTATATACAGTACCGTTCAAGGTTTGGTTAGGTATTTTTCTCATGTTTTCAATTAAGTTTGTGAAATATTATTTTAATTTAAAATGACTTGTATTAATTTTAAAGGGGTGGTTGATCAGCTTTTTTCAATGGCTACATTGTGTTTATGGGGTGCAGTTAAAAAAACAAAACAAAAAACGCATTATATTCACATTTTACCTTTTATTCTTCATTGCTTTTTCTGTTCTCATCAAAAAGTTCTGTTCCTGGTTGTATTAAGCCCCTCCCTCAGAAGTACACTGTCGGGCTCACATTGGCTAGCTGATCCAGTGTGTTTGTGTTGTCTGGAAACTCAGGAAGAAGCTCTGGGGGTGTTTTGTAGTCCTTCAACAGCAATTTCTTTAAAATAAAAATCTCTTTGCCCCTTTGCATTGAATTTAGAGCATTGTATGCATCCATTTATAGCAAAGCTGAATCTTCAGCAGCCATCACTATAGTCTTCGGTTTCACATGTACTTTCAGAAATCATTCTAATATGCTGATTTGTTCCTGAAGGAAAATATAGTCAAACTTCTTGGTTTGTTGTGTTCCAGAGATTGCAGTCGACTCCTACCAAGCTTCCTAGCCAGTCATCTACTAGTATGGCTACTTCTGCCAATCAATCACAAGCTGTCAGAGAGCCCGTCACCAAAGTATGTGTATATAACATGTGGCCGTGCTTTTGTCAAACCTGTTACAGTTCTGAAAAATAGCATGAAGTAGAGAGCTCTGTTGATTTAGAAATCTTCAGAAGTACATGAAACACAGAGATGTATAGCAGATATGTACAAATAGTTTATGATGAGAGACAATAAGCATGCATTATTTTCAATCTATAAGAGTAAACCTCCAATAAATTTGAATTAGATTAGTTTGATTTACACCCTGATAGCACACGTACATCACAGAGATTGTCTGCAAGACATATTTGTAAAAGTTTGCTCATCTGCAATGCATCAATAGGACTTTTCATATCAGCTGATCCATGTTGAAATCTCCCATTTTTCAGGTTCAGAAAGTAGGGCTCCACTTGGAAACTCCAACTGTTAAAGAGTCCAGCCAGCCAGTGTCTGCACCAGCCAGTTTTGAGCCCTTCTTCTGTGAGGAATCGAACACGCTGAGCAAACCCTCCTCACCCCCTTCGTTTAAGGTATTGCACATGCATTAATACCCATGCCCTTATTTTTTAGTTTCCTTCTGTCTTTTTCTCCATCTTGCTTTGTTTTGAACTAAAGCTAGTTGTTGTTTATTTTAATCTTCCTCCACCCATCATCTGCATCAATTTTAGGAGGACATTTGCCCATCTTTTGATCGACACACTTTATTTACCCCTTCCTCCCCAAAGCCGAACCCTCACCCTCCTCAGCATTTCAAAGTATGGACTTTACTCACATTCTTTCTCATTCTTTCTTCTTTTCTTTCTTTTTCTTTCGTTTGTTCTTTCTTTCAACTTTTTCAGTTTAAACTGTTTTTTTTTGTGTGTGTAACATTGGTGTTTTGTCTGTTTACAGGATAATGTCTCAAACAACCAGCAAATAGACGATCTGTTTGAAATCCTGATGAAGAGTGGAGGTAAAAAAAAAAAAAAAAGCTCCTTTTACTTTAGAAATTGATCATCTTATTCAGCAGATTTATCAAAAGTGACAGTAAAGGCATTTAAAATATTTCAAAACGCTTCAAATAAATGTCGTTCTTTTGGATCTTCTATGTATCAAAGAATCTTGGGAAAAAATGCATCACAAAATTCAACACTATGTAACATTTCAACATTTGCAAAATATATATAATGAGCGAGTACCGCATAAATTAATATACCAAACCGCCTTTTTGTCTTATCCCAAGTCACTATGGTACATTTATAATAAGTGATTATTTTTGGACTATTATAGTCTGTTCGGGTCGTCACCGCTGCGGAGTAACACATACCTGCGTGATTCGCCATAGACATGAACTTGGAGAAGTAGCTCCAGTTAGAACTTTTTTTCGCGCGATGCGTGCAGTTCTGTTTATTAACCGCTAGAGCGCCAAAATTGACATAGTGTTGCTTTAAAAAATAAAAATTATAGTTTTACTGTATTTTGATCAAATAAATACAGACTTGATTAACATTTCAACATTTTAAAAATCATACCAACCACAGACTTTTGAACAGTAGGGTGGGAATATATTTTTAAAATGATAATAAATCTCTCTTCTTTCCATATCTTAGAAATTTCCTCTGGATTTAAAGCCAGTCAAGACCCCTCCCTGTCAGACCTCCCCTCCAGCCCACCCACTCCATCCCCACCTCCTTCTCCGCACCACTTCTTGCCACCCACACATCACCCCGACACCCAGAACAGGCCTTGCTCTGGAACAGGCCGTCTGGAGGACTTCCTGGAGAGCACCACCGGTGCCCCTCTTCTCGGTGTGGAGCCGGACGGACCTTTGACGTTAATCGATGACCTCCACAATCAAATGCTGAGCACTTCCAGTATTCTGGACCATCCCTCATCTCCAATGGACACCAGTGACCTGAGCTTCTCGCTCCACCCTGCCAGCCTGGACTTTGAAGACCCCACCTTGGATGGCATGGATTGGCTGGACATACCTGTGGGAGGAGGGGGCAGCAATTCTAACAGTGGGGGTATGGTTCTTGCCCCTCTGAGCTCGCACACCCCACCCAGTGTATTCTCTGCAGACTTTTTGGACAGTTCAGATCTGCAGCTCCACTGGGACTCATGTTTGTAGCTTTTGGTCTTAATTGCTTGACAAGACACAATTTAGCACCTTCAACGTTACTGTGTATAGGCTGTACACAAAACACTCCAGACGCACATGATGTTTATGTTAAATAGCTTCATTTTTTTCTTAATATTCCAATGCCAAATGGTATTTAAACAGTTCCTGCGGCTGATAGGCTCTCATAAGCACTGAATTTTAAGCTCTCATTTTTTTCTTCATACCCAAATGTTTTACGTCACATGGCATTGTTGCCTTTGCCAACAGAGAGACCAATCTGGACCCTGCCATCAACTTCTCACATCATCGACAGCTCAACAAAAGAATTTATATTTTGGCCTAGCAATTAGAAAAATTGTCTATGCTGGTTAAGATCATTTTTCACTTTAAGCACCCCAGTTTGTACACTCCACTACCTATCTTTGGCATCATGTACTGTTATTTCTCAATAAAGCTGTGACCTCATAACCATTATGAGGTCTAGTTCTGCTCTACAGGTTTCACACTTTTCCTTCCATCGACAAACTAAATGGAGGAAAAATGTGAGATGTCATAGACACCCTTGCTTTTGAACCCTTTTGGCTTGTTAGTTTTTTTTTAAACATTGCACTTGAGCCGACCCGACTGGCGCTCTGGTCTACACCCAATGTAATGGGATCTGCAGGGAACCAGGTTTGGTGACGTTCACCAGATCTCTATGCATTGCTGTATTTTAGGATCATGTATTGATGAAACCTTCGTTCTTTTCCCCCTGATTGTAGCGATTCGCTGGTGGAGGTCAGTGCTGAGGTTCAGGTTTCAGAGTATTTGGAACTTCTTGTTTTTTAAAAAAGGAAACTAAATAAATAAAAGAAAAAAATGCAGCATGGAGTCTGTTTTGTTGTTTCACCTGGGCTCACATATACACCGTACATTCACTCACGATGGTCATTTATTATTCTGCAGTTGAAGCAAATGGGATTTTATTGCTCAACTCCTGTAGAGGCTATTCTGTATAATATTAAAATAAAATAGATGTTTTCAAAATAGTATTAAATAATAAAAAACAAAAAAATCCTGAGTCATTAGTGTATCCTCCTGTAGTCAAGGTTCCGTTGGTACCACATAAGCAAATAAGGCTTTAAAAATATATTTCTACTTTGCTATATTTTGAGATACGCAGTGCTCTTTTTAAGTAGTTCAGTTGCTTGTTTAGACAATTAAAAATCACCAAAAAAAAAACTCAACCCAAAGCGCTTCTGTGTGGAGAACTGATATTTCTGTTATAAGGAGGCTAAAGGCTGGAGATCGAATACGATTGAATTGGTGTTAAAGGGATATTTTTCCCAAATTGTTAAATTTGGTCATCATTTACACACCACTAATCAGTATGATGTTCTAAATGAGATATTGACGACTAATGGTTTGTCACCATCCACTTTCATACTATTAAATGAAGTGGGGATAAAGATGGTCATAAATGTGCTCCACAGAAGAAAGAAACTTTCACAGATTTACATTAACATGAGGTTAATGTATAACCTTTTATGACAAGGTGTTGAAATGATGACAGGATTATTATGGGAACTGTTCCTTAAAGAAACATTGATGCACTTAAGTATACCTTAAATTAATGGCACACATTTTAATGAATAGAATGTATTATGTGAAGTTTTATTGTGATACTGTCTACTGTAATCTGCTTTATCACCGGTGACCAAAAGATGGCGCAAGAGATCTACAGCCCACAATCAGATTATCATGTGACAAGCGTAGGTGTTTTTGTTAGAGGAGGCCGAGTTTAAAATATTGCAAATATTTATAATTTCTGCCTCGACAGCCGTGACTGACATCTTGAATTTTACCTTCCGGTCGTGCCTGGAGAATGCTGATGGTTTAAGGCTCGTGAAAGAGTCACTCGTCACACGTAGGTTGTAACGGCCAAAATCATCAAAAGCATTTCTGCGTTTTTTTTTTTATTATTTTGTAAAGAGACATTGTTTGAGGTACAAACCACATTTGAAAACTAATTCACAATTTTAAGCATTACTTTTTCGGAGTTTACTGGTTGTTCTGTTCACTCATAGGCCTTTTCAATGTGAATATAAAACTTTAAATTGCCTTTCAAAATATATTTTTGGTAGCCTTTTCTTGTTTTGTTTCTCCACTCATTGTTAAAAGCCCTTGTATGACTAGTTAATTAACCTAACACCGTTTTTACACAATTCTGCAGGCATTACCAACGTAACAAATAGTAGCTTATACAAACACTCCTATTTCAGATATATTTAAACACTGCCTAACAAAGCGTCTGTGTAGTTCTTAAATACAATTCTCATATAATTTAATAATACAATAAATGTACATGAATACAGAAATATATTGAATATGCTTAATATAAATTTGACAACAGAAATAGCTGAAGTGCCCAGTTGACAGGAATATCTGGGTAAAAAAAGAAAAAAAGCAAAACAGGACCCAGTACAGGAACAGACAGGAAGCACTTATAAGTACATAGATATATTTTAATACTAACCTTTTAAGGAATATCACACTAGGCAAGATTGCTGTTGGTCTGAATGACAGCTGTGCTGATATTCAGACAGTGAGTGTGATATAACTTTTATACAGCAGTTTAACAAGTGACAGTATCTGTGGAGTGACAGTGATTCCCCCTCCTTGCTAAAAGAGTTCTGTAATCACTATTTGATTTTACATTTCCCAATCCCGCTAGCTGAGGATTTTAGTCATACCAGAATTTGAATTTGAATCTCCAGGTTCAACTGCAGATGATTAACGGACACAATTAGCTTGGATTCTAAAATATCAGACTTGCTATATGGTCCTGAAGTAGATCTTGTCTTTGTGTATGGATACATGGTTTCTGAGGTAAAAATTCTGGTAACTCACTCACTGATCCAAGTCAAAGGAAGGACAGACAAGTAGAAGGTAAACATTTCAAGGCTTGCCTGCGCAGCTAGTGCTTTGGAGATCTTGATTTCAAGGATGGTAAATTCATCTGATATTTTTGCAATTGCATAGCTTGTTTTACGCTAATTATGTGCTTCATTATTGCTCAGAGCTGCTGGCATCATTTCTTCAGCCTCACACAATGAGGCAATGCCTGACAGTGAGGACTGGACACTTTTTGTCAGGCGGTCTTGAGTAACGAAGGAGATAGTGAAGATCAGACTCTTTAAAGCAAACAAGAGATTAAAAAAAACAGGAAGATAAGAGGAAGTTAGATGTTTGATGATGTCTTCACTCCATGATTGGAGTGGTTTGAATGTAAAAACTCATAAAAACAAGACTTTCTCCCTTATGTTTCCATAGAAAAATCATCCAGGACAGCGTTCCGACATGTAGTGCATTTCCAGTTGGGGGACCAGAGTCCTGTCTTGTGGTCCTTTCTCAATCCCAGCCTTCTTTCACTCCCACTTTGCTACCTGTTAAGTCCTGCTCCAAGAAAAGTGAGCATGCCCAAAAAAGATCTAAACATATAGATAAATAAAAAAGAGGAAAATGCATCTAGACCGTTTTCAGCTTTGAGGTCTTTTTCAATATAAACATGATTCATGGTGCTTTATCAGATTTGTCGTCAAGTTTGTGTCATTTTTACTCACAGCACAACTTGATTCTTTCATGCAAAGGTGACTGTAATCCACAGGTACCAGATTGGCGTGCCTTATGGTTTTTCTCAACAAATGAGTGATTTAATGAGTGACTTTCTCACAATGAGACTGCGAAGCCAGAGAGGAAAATTGTGAAATTTGCTCAAACTCAAAAAAACTTTCTTCATTAGCACAAAATCCTCAACACACTCAGCAAAGCTTATCCTTAAATCCTAGTGTGACACCAGGCGTCTGGGTGTTACTCTGTGCCTCTTCTCGGGCAGGAGAATGAGTTTGTTTTGCGTCTTTTTTCACATAATTGTTCCTGAGGTTGTGTTTACAAAAAGATTGCCAGGATAATGTCCTTTAATGACTTAGATTTAGGCTGACGTGATGATGGCATTGTCCTCGTTGAGTTAATGTGGCTTCGGGCGCCATTCTTGTGTTCCTATGTGAACACACACCTCGTTGTTAGTGACACAGAGGCCAAAGATGAACTCAGAAAAGTGGGTCACATAAAAAACTTTATAAATTTAGACAAGAGGGGTTTAGCAAAGAAAGTAGGGATGACTACATAGTCCTCATATTTGTCTTGGTGCATACAGACTGGTAACAGTCAGCACTGTTGTTTCTTTCTTTCCTGTTTCCTCAGACAGTGACCTCCATCTTGCTGTTGGTCTGGTAGGCCTTAAGTTTGGGATGTGGCTGATACAGTGGTTGTCCCCCATAGCCCGTGGGCTGGGAGAGGAACTCCGGTAGTGTTTCTGCGCTGTACTGTCTCCTGCTGCTGTTGGTCTGACGGCGAGTGGACTGCCCTGGGTGCGAGGTCTGCCGGTGGACATGCCTTTGTCCAGAATCCCAAGCTTGGAAGGCTGAGCTGGAAAGCTGAGGGTGGGTGGTGGTTTTTGGGATGCGGGTCCTCTCTAGCTGGTTGGTTGGGATTGAGATCGAAAGGGGGGAATGGATGTCATGGGAAGGGAGGACCTGGTGGAGATACGACTTGTCTTTTGGATGCATCTGCATCGGTTGGAAAGATGCAGGAGGGGAATGGTGCTGAGAGAAATCCATTAGTGGATAACTTTTGTAGTAGCCCCTGCTTGCAGTATCGGCTGTATGGGAGAAGAAGAAATGGAAAATGTTCAAGAGGGCACACAGATCGTAAATGGTGGTTAACATTTACAAACTTTAACACTGTACAATTATAACTGAGCTATAGCAGGAACATTTATAGTGAAGCTTCAGTCTTTATGTGGCTACTTAGCATGTAAAAGAATAAGAGATGGGAGGAAAGTTTATATTCCAATGTGTTTTGTAATAGAGAAAATTAGCATGTTCCAAAATGCTTTTGGCATTCTTATTCTACAAAGTATCTCAACAGAACACAATATTTAAATAAGTGTACACAAAGTTTGTTGGGGAATGCGAAAGTTTCGCGAACTAATGCAAAGTTTCTTGGGAGAATGCAAATGTTTTGCATGTGATGCAAAATTTCTCTGGGCAACATGAAAGTTTTGTGACTGAATGCAGTTAGGGGAACACATGAATTCTGAAAAAGAATGCAATGTTTCTTGGGGGAATGTAAAAGTTTTGCATGTATTCTGTTCTGCAAGCAAACACAGTTTCTTAGGGCAACACAAACATTTTGTGAGCAGATAATTTTTCCATCACCATGTATTATGGGCTCCATGTCTGTCTGGCTACATTACATATTTAAAGGATTAAATGCATGTTATGTAACACCTGTATTTTGGAGCATGTGCAGAATGGTGAGGCCAACTGTAATACAATTAACATCTATACATGTCGGATGAAGATTGCATTGTCTAGGTCCGACTTCACCAAAACAGACTGGTATGATTTGTTCATTCTATCCCAGATGTTTAGATGGCATTTTAAAGCTATTTATTTTTGATAGCCCAACTGAAAGACATTTAAAGGCCATGTACACATAATCTACATAAACTAAATCTTTTTAAAAAGTCTCATCAAAGAACAAATTAAATAATGTGCATCACTGGAAATTCGTCCAGTGCTACCATGAGTTAAATGCATCAACTTTCAGTCAAGTTTTGATGAAGCACGTGAAACAGCAGTGTCTGTATTCCTGTTGAGATGTCCTGTGAGAGCTTGTCTATTTTATTAAACACTTTGCCTTTATAGACTGAAATGTTTAAAGGTCATGTCTCGGACATGAGTTAGCTTTCTTGTCACGGTATTTACCTGCGAGCTCTGTCTCGTCGCATTAATGTCTGCCAGCTACACTTGTTCTGTTTATTCTTGCATTGCAGTAAATCATGACGTTTTAGAAGGTGTGTACATGTATGAAGTGACACATTATATATATGATCTCAGCCTCATCAAATCCAGTATCAAATTTAAAAACTGATGTCAGATTGGCGGGGGGGGGGGGTTTAGTTCTTTACTTTTGCCTTTTTTCTCGTTCATTACTTTCTTTTTGCTACAAAGTGATTCAAGCAGATGACATCTGAAAATCCTCAAGCTTACTCCAAAGGCTGTATTGTCATTATGCATCATCTGATGATTGAAGACCATCCCGGCATTGGATCTTTGTTTGGTAACAGTCAGATAAAGACATGTTCATATGTGTACCCAGACAGCAAGCAGTTTCGGCCCAGAACCGGCCCACATCTGGCCAAATGTGGGCCAGATCTGGGCCGAAACTGCTTGCTGTCTGGGTAAGTAGCTAGTAATGTGTATGCATTATGTATGTGACATTGTCACTGAATCAGTGTTGTCTAAACACTATTGGGTTAACATGTTCACAGAATGTAGGGCAGGCTAATGCTCCTGCCTAAAAGTTAATGGACTACAAGGAGCACCTCTCAATCCGACAGCTTTCTTTTTAAAAATTTTCATTCTTTGGCAAAATGCAATAAGATCTGTTTATTATTTGTTTATTAAACTTGACAAAACTAGAACAGAAACTAGTTGCTTTCACTCATAAAACCAATTTTTCTGTGTCGCTATCATGTATATATAATTTCTAGTGAATAATAAAAGCATCAATCTGAATGTAAATGTAAACATGACGCTTAGACTGAAAATTAAACTGAATTCCACTCTTTATACTTATTTTGTTATTTTAAAAGCCGAATAAGGCTAAAAATTCAGTGATGCAGAAAATAATAGCGTTGTAAGGATTGTGCGTGTAAATCGGACAAAACACGTGAATATGCATATCTGTCTGATTGTGTAGTCACCAGAAACAGAGTAACCTTGTAGTGCCCCAACTGTGGTCCTCACCACACCAGAGGGCTTCCCCGATTCTGTCAGTCAAACTTAGGGACGGTTATTTATGGCATCCAGCAGAGCATGAAATAATCCAACATCTGTGAATGAAGTGTGCTTGTGAGCATAGTAACATGCCATGGTTCTTACCAACTGCTTTCAGAGAGTTGTACTTATTCAGCGCCAGGCCTTGTATACTGAGGTTGCTTTGAGGATGAGAGAGTCCGGCAGATGTGCCAAAAGAGAAGCCAGCATTGTTTAGATGGTACTGCTCTGGAATAACGAAGAATGGTAGAAGAACATTAAAAAAGACTGTCTGCATGTGATTACAGTACATCAGTATTGTGTGTATGAATATGCGAGTATTTCATATATATATATATATATCCTTAAGTTCAAAAGTCTGGTGTCAGAAGGATTTTTTTTTTGAGGATGCAATAAATTGATCAGTAAAGTGACTATTCTATTTCAAACAACTGCTGTTCTTTTAAACTTTCTATTCAAGTACACTAAAAACATTTATCACAGTTTCCACAAAAATACTAAGCAAAACAACTGTTTTCAACATTGGTAATGATTAAAGTCAGCATAAAGATTCTTGTTTGAAATACCAGTTTTCATCTATATAAGAATGCCATTTTACTTTCAGGCGAGAACATTCATTTAGCTTAAACTACACATACAAAATGTGCAGAAAAACATGCTATGTCTGTGTTTGAGTCACTCTGTAGAACTGCAATAGAGACCTATTTAAATCTGTTCTATATGCAGTGACCCTATATTGACCACTGAGATGTGGTTCAGTCTGAATGACCTATTTCTCCTTGTAAGCTGTGGGTGACAGCACAGGAAAGACATTGATGTAATTAATGAACGTTAGATGTTGCTTTCCTTCTTTCCTGTTTGTTCCATTACTCATTAGTCACATTTCATTTGAGCAGTGTGTTGAGAGATGTGGACAGCCGTTTTTTAGAGGGAACATGTGTCACTCATTCTGAAATCACCCTGGCAATCCCTTAGTGTTTTTAATGCTTTGAATGTTGCATGAAAACCAATATGATGTTCTGATGGCATGTCTGGGTAATTCCGATGATTATTTGCATGCACTTTACATTGGTTGAACCAAGTTTGCTCAAGATCATTTGTGAAAGTACTGTGCTTTTTAGTCGCTGCAGGTGTAGATTAGTCTTACTCTTTTATGTTGTTAAAGGAAGTAATATCCCTTTGACCGGCTCTCTTTTCTAAACTTTGAACAGCTGAGAGTGTGATGCCCTGAGGACATTAGCTTTAATACAACATCAGCAGTGCCATTAACCACCATTTACTATCTGTGTGCCCTCCTGAAACTCTGTGCTGTGTTTGATAATGATGAAGAGTAAAGGGAGAAACTAATGAAAGGGGTTTGTCAGGGTAAAGAATCTCTCACGGTGTAAGACTTGCCATCACAAAGAGAAATCAAACCAGATTGTTCTTAAGATTAAGTGTATTTGATGTAATTGTACGAGAAGGATGGAAAAGTGAGGAGTCCTCTGTGCACGTTACTGTCTTCATTAGGTTTTTCTGACTAGACCTTTGAAGTCAAAATCATCTTCAGGGAGTCCAGAGGGGTAATAGCTTTTGATGCATTATGTAATGTTTTAAAGCTGTGTGCATTAAGTACTGAGAATTTTAGCTTGATATTAGTCATGCATATTTCCAAAGCGGTTGCCACAGTTTTCATATTCCCAGAGGTCCTAAAGTCCAGCATTATTGCCCTCCATGCGACCATGAGCGTACATTGTGAAATCTAATGTAGGATAAAATGTTATCAAAAATAACTTGCTCTCAAGATTAATCTTCAAGTAAATATTTTTCATAAAATATAATAAATATATTAAGTATAAAAAAATATTTAGAAAGCAGAAATTGAACATCTTTGGAGCCTATATAGACTTCTAGTGGTTAATAAAATACAATAAATATTATATTCTATACTGTAAAATATATTATGTAATATATGTTTAAATAATGTAAGAATAACTTTTACAGCCCACAAGTCTCAGTGCAGTCTATAGCCATTCCATCATTCCATAACTATGTCACATTTTTCCAAAAGCATCTATGTTACGACTGTGGTAATGTTATGTAGCAAACTACTGATGGATTTTAAAGTGAGTTACCATTTAGCTGAGGTTTGGCTTCAGGGATAGACTGATGTATAACTCAAAACAAAATGAGCCCAAAAGTATCCAAAAGTGAAACCTCATGTCCATATAAACTCAGATATAAACATCCTGCCAGTCATATTTGGAAATGGCAATGTAAATTGAATGGGGGATTGAGAATGTGCAGCGGAGATGCACTAATATGGGACGGGGTGGCATCTGTGTATTTGTGTGTCATTGTTTGTGCTCTTCATTGGAGTGCTACCATCTCCCACTATGAGGGACTGTTGTGTATGTTCTTAGCCCTGAAGCAATAGAGACGTCTGTGATACTGTAGCGTGAGGTGTGTGTGTGTGTGTCTCCGGAAGCAGAGAATTAAAGAGCGGACTGCATAAGGGGAGATCTAAAATTGGACTGTTCGTCTTTGTGTATGAAACTGCCATGCCATAACACATGTGCTCACATAAACACACATGCTGTGTGTGGTTTACAAGCTCCTATAACTGATATTAGCCTCTGTGGTTTTTGACTGGATCCCTGTCATTTAACATCTTCTGTCACTATTAAAAATAAAGGTTCCAGAACATAAGGCCATCACAGAACCTTTCAGGGAACAGTTCTTAAAATAACCATTTTATTCTAAATGTGAAGAACATTTCAATAATCTGAAGACCCTTTTTTGAACTATAAATAACCAGAATTGTCCTATTGGTGTTCTTAATGGAATCTTAAATGCCATTAAAATAAGTTTTTAGAGTTCAAGGTAGTATTTTCACTATGGCTGATTATTCTTGCAAAATTACAGTAAATTATTATTTGTGGCTTTATGCAATTTGGTACAATAGAGAATAAAGAGAAAGTACAAATGATGCAAATGAATGAAAGAATATGATACAATCTTAAAAATAACAGTTCCAAAGGGGAGTTTTGCAGTGATGGCATATGACAATCATTAGAGAAAGAACCTTTTTAGTGAACTGCTTTTAAAACAACCATTTTTTCCTAGTGTGAAGAACCTTTCAGTAGTCTAAAAACTTTTTTGGAAAAGTTAAATCGAATCTTGCATTAAAAAATTTTCATGGATGATATTGATATTCATATTGATATTCATAGATAAGATTGAATTGATTTTAAGTGTTTACCTATAGAAAGAAGGGTCATTTCATGGAGGCTCAATGCAAGGATGTAAATATGGGTGTATTATTAGATGGATGCATATTACACAAACATATGGTAATTTTATACTTAATTTATTTACAGTACTATATTATGGCATTAAACTTCACTAAAGGTGAACAGCTGAGTTCTAGTAAGGCTGCTCTGTGCCTGCACAAAATTCAGTGAAAAGGCACAATGACTGAATTATGCCTGTTTAGACCCACCTCAGCACCTAGGATTAAAGTAAACAGTTGTGATTGCTGTCTAAATGCATTTAAGCCACCTCTGAGCCACCTCTCAGTGTGTGTAAAGGCACCTAAATGCCACTTCAGAAGCACTTCTGTGCCACCTTTGCAGTGTAAATATGTAACTCAACTTTCATCTGTGTGTATCAATTGAAGTGAACATCTACAGATATACTGTGCTCAGGAAGCAGAGACCAGTGAATCATTCAGTGATAAATTGTTCACAGGAATTTTTATTAAATAGTAAATAGGGTTAATGTTGACTAAAATGAAAGGGACCTATGGGGCTAAATGTGATGTACCACTATTGGTGCCATAATAAATAATGTCTTTTTCAGGCTTCTTGTGATCACACAGCCTTAGGCCCTTTAACTAACTATAGTGCTCTTCCAGGCAGTGTGGCTCTTCCAGGCTGTGTGGCAGTTTATTATTTCCAATAATGGATGCCAACATGAAGACATGTCTTTTGAACCCTGGCATTGAATATCACCTTCCCAGTGCAAGACCTAGAACTACACAAGTGCTATAATCTTCACACCATTACTGAAGATGTGGAGAGATGTGTACAGTCACATCGCAAAAGCCTCTAAGCACTGTGGAGGAAACTTAAATCCTCCTCATAAAGAGGAGAGGAAAGTGTGCCGCTTAAGCCTGGCACAGGCTCTGGTTATCAACATAAACCCCACATCAACTGTCGGTCTGAAGCCCGCTGCATCTCACGCCTGTGTAAATCCACCGAGTGGAATAACAGATGAGACGACCTCACTTGAGTTTATAGATGAGGAAGAAAATGGGGTTACAGATGTATTTTCCTCTGCCTCTTGAGGAGAAATGGAAATGGAAAAGAAAATGAGGGAGAAACCCAAAGATAAAAAGGGAGGCATAGAAAGAAACAGAGGGGAAGTAGTCAGTTTATCTAGATTTTAATTTAGATCTAGTTTTAAACTTTCACATAGCATCTTAAGGTTATAATAACATAAAAAATTCAAATCCAGGTTCTGTTTTTCAACGATTTAATATAGCCTTTTATATTTTTTCTCAAAATGCAATAAATCCATTCAATCAATGTGAAAGTTATTTTTCATATTGAAACCTATGAAAATACACAACATAGTGAGCTGATCCACATACTGTATGACAGCCTCTGAACTTGGTCAATATTAATCTAATATAAAGGCACTGGACTAAAATGAATCCATCAGTCATTATTTCCAAAATGAATTCAACAGGTCATTATGTTAATGTTATAAATTAATTACAACAATAAAATAAAATTTCATCATGAACAAGAAAATCAACAACAACATCATATTAGACCACAGAAATTCCAAAATTATATTTCCCTTACATTCAACTTCCAAAACTGCATTAATCTTTGCCATGTTACATTCATTTAGTTGACTAGTACTATGTGCTGTAAAAAAAAAAAAAAAAACATAAATGGCATGGAATGTGATTCATCTAATGAATGCAATATAGCGTAGCTTGTCAGTGATCTACTGCTCTGTGTATTAAATGCATCTGAATAATTTCCATCTGAAAGCACGTGTTGGAGATTTAACGTAACTGTTAAAGGCAGGGTAAGCGATTTCTGGTAGACAAATGTTGACATTTGAAATCACCAAAAAAAAAAACACCCCTGTCCCAAAAGGTTGTCGCCTCTATTTTGACAGCTCCGCCCCACACATAAGCAACCCAGCCAACAATTAGTTCTGTGACACAAAGCAAAACCAATGTTACACCATGTCTACTCGGGACGTGGCAAAATATTGTAGAACATATATATATATATATATATATATATATATATATATTGTTATATATATTGTTATATATTGTTATATATATGTTGAGTCCAGTTTTGAAAGACTTTAGCTGTTGGAGCGTGGCACACAACTGATATTGAGAAGAAACAAAGCAACCTCAGTGTTCGATCATAGTCCTTCCGCTCCTTGAGTTATCTCCAGTTCTCTCCAACGACATTTATACGGGTCCTTCTTCTTGCCTTAAGCCTTCTTTTGTTCCACAGATATTTTCCTCTTTTGTTTTTTATCCGCCATCTCTATCTTTCTGTTGCTCGTCTCATCTAATGTCCATCCCGTAGACTGAACGCTCTCTCCACCTCATGAGTAGACACGCCCCTTTTTGCTGATTGGCTACAAGTTTGTTTTGCTATTCAGCCCGAATCAGTTTTCCAAAGCGTTTTTGAAAAATCGCTTACCCTGCCTTTAATTACAGAACTGGCTTTACTGATGAGATGCACATGACAATCGCATGTGATTTATCATGCAGCCCTTGTTTGTTGATCACAAAGTACAAAGTAGATGAGGAAAACTAGGATGCCAGGTGTATTCAAAGTGCCACCATTACTGTCTAGAGTGCATGGAATGGTGTGCTGTGAATGGTGGAAAGGATATATCACATTGTGCAAAAAAGGGAGACTATCGTTTGTCACGGTTTGGAAAAAAAAGGGAGAAAACATGACCTTATAATGCTGCGAATATCACAAAATGTAAAATTTACTTTTTAATACAGACAAGATACAATACTGTTTTTGGCAGAAACGCAAAAAACAAAAAAAAAAAAACAAAATTTGAAATCAAACTCTATATATAATGTTTTCCAATATATTATTTTATGATCTACAGAGGAAACAACAGGTTTGAAATGACATGAGGGTGAGTAAATTATGACAGAAATATGTGAACTGTCCAATTAAGATGGGGCGCAATTGTAATAACTCAATTATTTTTTTGTGGAACATTTCAGGATTCAAATCTACAACCATTTATTTTCCAGCCATTAATTCTCTATGAGCAAACTCATGCACTTCATTTAATTATTTTGTTTTGTATTTGTTGATTTATTTGCTATTAACACGAAAGAAAAGCGAGCAGCTGTGAGCCAGTTATTCAGAGTGTGTGTTGCCTTGCAATACTCTTGAGAAGTCAGCCCCTTGGGAAACAGTGTGAGCAGACATGTACAAAGATGATGCATCCATAAATGAAGAATATTTAGAGATTTTTTTCTTTAGGGAAAACCGCAGTGTAAGTGATCTCACCACTGCGGCTGCGAAGCATCCTGGCAGAGATACCATTTGCTCCGATAGATGTTGTGCTGCTCAGAGCTCCATCCACAGGACTCAGCTCCCCACCTGGCTGCTTCAGCAACTCCTGCAGAGTCCTGTGAGGAGACAAGAATAATCATTTACCCAACCATTATTTCCAACAGGGATATCATTCTGAATTAAACTGAGAATGCTTCGTTATTAATCATTTAATTCTGAATGTAAACTGACGTAGCAAATGGGCACTATAGAATTGAAGTTCTCAAAAGTATTCAAGGAAATCTAATTAAAATTATATTTTTACATTTATAAACACAGTACCTCAAAAGTTTGGGGTAGTTAATTATTATTATTATTATTATTATTATTAATACTTTTTTTTTTATAAAGTGACTTTGTGCTCACCGAGGTTGCATATATTTTATCAAAAATACAGTAACAGTAATATGGAAAATTATTACAATTTAAAAACAACTGTTTTATGTTTGAATATATTTTAAAATGTAACTTATTACTGCTTAATTTTCAGCAGCCATTACTCAAGTCTTCAGTGTCACATCATACCTTAGAAAACATTCTAATATGCCGATTTTGTGCTCAAGAAAATTAATATTAATATTAATATTCTTATGTTGAAAACATTTGTGGTGGCTACTGTTTTGTGGAAACAATAATACTTTTTTTTCGGGATTCTGTGGTAGAAAGTTTAAAAGAATAACATTTATATGAAATAGAATGTTTTGTAACAATGTGGTAACAATTTATTTTACGGACCAAAATAAAGGACCATTGTGTTACCAACAATGTATAAGTCTTAGTGTCTTTGCTAAATAAAAGTATCAGTTTCTTTAAGAAAAAGCTAAATCCATACTGAAAGAAATGATGAGAAATGTTCTATTTTTTTTTTTTTTTTTTTACAATTTTACTGTTTTCTTCTTATAAATGTATAGTTTAACAGGAAATTAGGGGAGGGAAATTAGGACATGACCCAGACTGGGTTCAAATTTGCGGTTAACAACACTTGGCATCCACAGGACTTCCTGTTTTCGAGGGCCGTGTTGCTTACTCTAGTTCAAGATCTCACGAACCCATTCCTGCATCCCTGTGTCCTCCTTCAAACCATTGACACCCCATTATTGCTCTATTTCCTATGGCCTGCTCTTGTATCCCTGGTGAGGTCTCTAATTCTGTCCAACACCCTTTAACCAACAAGGGACTGTGATGTGATCTAATGTGATAGTCAAGCACAAGCGCACTGGCCCTTGGCCGGCCAATGCCAATGGCAGTAGGCCACTGTGGCCTAAGAAGAACAACACATTAAAAAGGCATGAGAATATATTCACCCTGGTGATGACATTTTCATGGAAGACAGAAGAGGCATCTGCAATGGAGCATAGAAATGGATTGCAATTATACCGGATAACGGCAGCCATTCCTGTGCTGTCTCCATTTGCATCCCACCGTGGTGCTTTAGAATTCTCTTGAGGAAAGTAGAACTGAACTCAAATTAGATGATAAACATCATCTATTTGTTCTCGATTTCTCAGGGGAGCTCACACCTATTGTGTATCATTGGGCTGGACGATCCTGAACAGCTGTCCCCCTCTTCCAGTATATCCATGATACCGGTGCCTGAGCATTTTTGGTCTTTTTTGGCAGGACTGACTCCGATACAGCGGAGGAAATGGAATATAAATGGCAGTGGTGTATGGTATTTGTAGGAACTGAAGTTCTGTCTATTAATAAATAGAACCAATCAGGTCTGCTAGTGTCAAGAATGTGTATGCACATTAGCTAAAACTTGCTAAAACATTTGTTGAGAAATCAATGACACCATTGTTGTTAGATTTGATTAGAATAAATGTAGTTTTTCAAATATATGAAACCATGAGATGACATGGTCATATTAAAAAAATATAAGATGTGAAGAAAATGTATATTTCAATATTTTTGCAGTTACTTTTAAAAAATGTCCTGTGTTTCAACAAGAAACTTTGCATTCACTTACAAAAGTTTTCCATTCCCCTGAAAAATTTGCACTTGCTTCCAAAACATTCTCAGAATTTTCGTTGGGTGGAACACAAAACATTTGTTAGGAAACGCAGAACAATTTAATTGTTAATAGTTTTCCTCCCATCCCATATTTTTTCATGTCCCTTTAGGGGCAACTTAAAATGAATTTTATTAACTTGTATGTTGGTTGATACATATCAAATATTATTGAAACATTATCTTGACAAATACTTTAATTGGGACTTAACCCTAACCCTACCCATTCAAGTAGATAGGAACTGTATCTCTACTCTATTTATAGAAAGGAAAAATAAAAATACTGTAACTATTTGTGTATCATATACATAGAAATAGCTAACTTGACTGTCAAGTGAACTGATGCGCCTTGAAGGGACTTGTAAGAGCATTGTTAGTTTCCTTGTTAATCAGTATGTAAGGCTTCCTTTTATATTTTTCCTAACGTCTGTATCTCTTATCAATCAAATGTGACAGTTGCTTTTTTATATTTTTATTTTATTAAGTCCATTGTGTTTACCTGCTAATGCATTCATCTTGTAAGAGGATAGCAACCTAATCTTTGTATGGTTGTTTTCAGTAATGTGGACATGATTGTCCCCACTGAGGGTGACTTTGAGGATGTGCTATGCTTCTGCTGAGACGGGTGACTCAATCCTGACTCCTGCTGCCCTGATGTCTTACTCACATACACTGAGTTTGAGTTCCAGAGCATGACACATTTATTTCGCTCACAAAAAAAATACAGAATAAGGTCTGGGAGACAGTGAGATCTGAGAACAAGGGCATCCTGGGATAACACTGCTGAGTACTTCCTGAGGGTTTCAGAAACTGTGTCCTGACAGTGAGCCATGCTGGGTCAGAAGCAATGCTATCTGCCATGATTGCTCAATCACTATAGGGCCAATTTGTATTGTCTTCTTTCTCTCTCTCCATCACAAAATTATTGTATTTGATGCATTTTTGTTCTTACAAATTGCCCCAGGGTTTGCTTAACAAAGAAGCAAACAACTAGCGAAAGTGTTTTTGTCTTGAATCCCGTCCCTGCTGTTCCTCCCGCTCACCAAAGAGGTCACCTTCTCACCTCTGACTCCATTTACCCTCACCAGGAACTCATTGAATACTCTCACCTGTTGCCTACTTGACATACTTTTTAAGCTGGGCTCATACACACAAACGTTTTACTGTTTAGTGTTGCAGACAATACTGTTGTTTACCTTGCCTAGTTCTTTGCCTAGTCTTACCTTGCCTGTGTTTTTGATCTTGGACTGGATTCTTGTCTTTTGTGATCATTTACTGCCTGCCCTGAACATTGCCTGTTTTCGGATTACTCTTTTGTCTCACCCTGATGTTGCTGTTTGCTTGCCATTGTTTGGCCCTGCCTATTCTGAATACGTTCTGTGAAATAAAGCCTGCATTTGGATCCCCAACTTCGCTGTCCCACTCTCATCCATTACAGTTTTAGTCCAGATGAACTTAAAGATCTGTTTAAAGGTCTGTGGTAAGGCAAATCATATTTGTAAAATTCATTCATCTACTCAAAGGTTTCGTACTACACTAATGTGCAAGCATTCAGATTTGTTTGGCTTTGTTATTTCACTTCTTTTGCATGCATACAGATGCCTAGTAGAACCAAAAGTGCTTCACCCTTTTAATAAAGATCTGATAACTACACTAACAGAAACTACAGAGCTATGTTTGATTCAAATGTATAATTAGTATGATTGTCTCATTTAATCATAATTATCATTACTACATAATTCATTGCATTTGCAGTGCAGTCATCCAATGAAAGCTTATACAGGCAGCCTTGTCACATTTCCTCTGTGTGGCTGCATTTTATGTGGAATGAGATTCTGGATTTTTGTATCTGTGTTGAGTGATTTTATCAGCAATTATTCATAAGGTGCCATATCAAATCATATTGCAGAAGGAACAGCTTAATCTCACTTAATGCTACGTAGAAACAAATTACTCTTGTAATGTGTAACCCGCAGATAACCAGTTAGTTAAATTCACATTATGCGATCCCAATAAGCCCTTATGTCATTTACTTAATGTTAACAGATTCATATGAATTAATTTGCACACTATTCATATTAAACTTACAGCAGAAGTAGGCATATTGTAAATTTGCAGCAAAAGTTTGGTGAATTATTTCATGGTTGTTTTTAAATCCTTATTACCATGGTAAAACATTTTTGCTCTTTATCTTAAGCAACTTTTTGGCATGGTAAAATCTTTACCTAAATTGAGGTCCCCATTGGTACAAAATCTTATAAATCATGCAGAATGAGGTTCTGAGAAAAGTAAAAATGTAGAAAGTTTTCAGTGAGGGGTAAGTTTAGGTTTAGGGTTGGTGTAGGGCAATAGAAAATATAGTTTATACATTATAAAACCATTATGCCTATGGGGAGTCCCCACATGGATAGTGCACCAGACTGTGTGTGTGTGGGCATGTTTTTGTGACATATAGGGACACAACCATAACCCATGTCCCCATTTTCCAAAACCCTTATAAATCATACAGAATGAGTTTTTTTTTGAGAGAAAGTAAAACTGCACAAAGTTTCCTGTGAGGGTTAGGGTTAGGTGTGGGGTTGGTGTAGGGCCATAGAATATACAGTTTGTACAGAAAAAAAAACATTACACCTATGGGATGTCCCCACTTTTCACAAAAACACCCGTGTGTGTGTGTGTGTATTAATCAGCTTAATTACTGTTATTAATTAAAAGAAATCAAGTTTATTTGAATTGATAAAATAAAATAAAAACACAAATTTGAAATGTACTCAAACAGAAAATAAGTTAATAAAATGACTAAAACTATTCACTTTTATTGCCTTTCTATGGTAATAAGCCTCAGATGTCAACCACACATTGAATTGTTTTTTCTATAAATATATATATATATATATATATATATATATATTTAAACATGCATGGTATTATAATGTTAAACTTAAATTAAAACAATAACCTGTAGAAAGAAAGAAAAAAAACACATATTAAGCATGCAGAATAACATTATTGGACTTTGAACGATTAATTGCTGCTTTGAATGATTATGTAATTGTGGCATCCTTAATTGTAATCGCGATTAGAAATGTGATTAATTGTGCAGCCCTAATGAGTAGTTTTCTCAGAGAGCTTAGACTCTCGTGTTAACCTTAGAAGAAAAGGAGGGCCTTGAAGTCCCCATGATGAGAGAGAGGTTGGGGGCCAGCAGGATGCAAATGTCAGTGCACACCCACTAAGACTCAACCAATGCGGGAGAGACGTCTCCAGAATCTGAGAACCACAAAGACACACTTGTACATACACATCAACACACAAACACACAGCGCACAGTCATGAACCGCCACATCTCATTCATGTCAAATGAGTTCAGACAGTTTAGAGCCACAGGAAAGACACAGGTTAAAATCTGACAAACAAGCTCAGGAGGAGCAGAGGGGGGATTTAGATGAACTACAGTCTGCTTAATATTGTGGTCATTCCTTATTCTGTCCTTCTTTCTTACCCTCTTTCGGAAAAAAGTAAACCTGAAGTAATATTTATCTGGAGGTTTTAATGAAGACTCACAACTTATACATGTTTTCAGAAATATCAAATTTAATTTTTATTGTAGTCTTGAATGTTATTTATCCTTTTGTTGTTCTGCAGTAGCCAGTGCAGTGACATCAAAAACATATTTTTTTGTCAGTGCCAGAGGTTTTCAAATTGTTTATTAATGCCAAGGACACCCAAATATGAGATATCATTTATCATTTTCAATTATACACTTTCATGTATATATACAGACCCATTTAAACTATGTATGAAATATACAAACAGATTGATGCTTTAGTGACAAGGATGTTTCCAAAATTTAATTTTTTTTTTTGCCATCGTATTACAGCCAAAAACAGTTTATTAAAGAATTATCAGAAAACTATTTGCATTTCATACCATGCATGTATCTTTTTTTCTGCCTAGAATTTAAATATAAACTTTTAAAATAATTTTTTGTTAAATGTTTATATATATATATATATAATTCAGATTCATTTGCTTAACACTTTTCATAATGTCATTGCAAAGCTTAAAAAAAACGGTGACAAACAATATTACTGACAGTGGCAAAGAAAAGCTGTTCAAGATGAAATGTAAATGTAATTTTATTTCTGTTTCTGCCACAGTATTTTACAAGCTTTTTATCTACAATAATCAAACAACCTAATTATCTATGTAACACTTTATGGGCTAAGTTGCATTTAAAATCCAGTTGTCTAAAAAAAAAAAAAAATCATTGCCAGATCCAGAAGGGCTCGTGTTATATAAATGTGATACCTCAAAGATTTGAGCCCCCCGGGGCACCCATATGGCTGAGTACCCTGCCCAGCATGAGAATTATTTTCTTTAACTGTAGATGGGATACTGTATGGCACAGAATCCTGCCTTTGGCCACTGCATCCTGTTTAAGATGTGATCTGAATCATGGATTGCGGTATCACTGCTGTAATCCTCAGTGAATTATGTCTCACATAATCATGACTCACATTCTGTGTTGCCTATGTCCTTCATTGTTCAGCAGTGACCAACTTCCTGTGCTTACATGACAAAACTATGACTACAAAGTATAGATGGAGTGTTAACGTTGACAGATAAAACCTGCTTTTCTCTTCCCTGTTTGGCTTAAATTGGAGAGTTCTGAGGGAATATGAAACACTAGTGTAGCATTTAAATATTTAGACATGACTGGAAGTGGAAGTGGGAAATTATTTAGGAGCCCAATTCAATATCCATTCGACATCTGGGACAAAATGTTTTCTTTTTAATGGTGTGAATGGAAGTGCATAAATTAGTTCTCTAGAGCTGCGCAGTCTAGCAGTTGCTTCAAAAAAGAGTTAATCTGTGGAGAAGTTGGTTTAATCTTAAAGCGGAGTGTTAATCTCAGCAGAACTCTTAATCTTGTAAGAAGAGTTAATCTGGTGTGCAGTGTTGAGCGTGTGGGAAATGCTTTTGGAGAGGTGTTAACCTCGGAAAAGGGCTAATCTTCGGATGAGTATTTTCGTCCTCCGAATGTGTTCATCTCGATAGGGCTGTTTGCATTATTGGGTAATTTCTTGTCTAAAATGGGGTTACGGCAGAACTCTGAGAGAATTATAGATTCTCCGTATTTTGTTATATTGCTCATGACAGGTCATTTGATATTCAGAAAGCGATTTTGGATATTTAGAGCGATGAGAACAAAAGGTTCAATTTGACGTTTGGAGGGAAAGGAACAGAGAAGGAGAACTGGGAAGTGAGACATAAGAAAGAAATATTCAAGTTGGATGGGGATAGCTTTTTAATGCATCGATGCCATGAATATTAAAATAACACTCTAAAAATTTTCTTCCGCTCTTTTTGTCTCTAGTACAGATGATTCCTAAATTCAGAAAAGATACTAATGGCTTTAGTCTTGGCTGGATGCTGTTACTTGGTCTTTGGTTTTATACTGTATGTGATACAGATGTAAAAATCTGGCCAAAATATCCTTGACTAAAATAGCTTTGGTTAACTATGAAGTCACTATTAGCACCTTTAACATAAAAAGCGCATTCAATCTTCTGTTTCAAAACCTTCAAAACCTTTCTTTAAGCACAGCCTGTCCTCCAACAAAAAAACGACCATATAGGTCGTTTGTGCAAGCATTTATTACGACCTATATTTACGTTTTAAAGTTACCGCCTTCTAGCGGGAGTAAAAATAATGACAGTATCGAGTTGCGTCTGTCGTCATGAATTGAGGTATAACGTCATTACCAATCAAAACGCACGTTTATTTAAATGCAATGTGTGGACATTTTACACTGATCTCACAGTATTTCCTACATATTTTACTACTGTAGGTGGCTTATTCGTTCAAATGACCACACCTAACCCCACCCCTAAACCTAACCCTCACAGAAATCATGCTAAATTATGATTTTTGAGCATATACATTTTCGCGCACGTCTGTTCCCTGGGATCGAACCCATGATAGCATGATTACATATCAAGGTATAACGCAATAATCTACTAACTGAGCTACACGAAACGCAAACCAGAGGGCAAATAAAAGAGTACAAAACATTAATATGAAAACGACCTTTTTCCTATAGGGGCGCAATTGTAGTATACGCTCTGCTGGGTCGTATTTCAAGAATTTGGACAAACGACCTATACAAGCGTATTGGGTGGAGGACAGGTTGGCAATAAAAGTGTACACTTTTACATGACTGTGTTTAGTGCACTTTGTAAGAATGCTAAATTAAAAGTTTTATTTTAAAGCAGGGATCTACAAACTCAAGCTCTAACTTGCCTCAAACACACCTACCTTGAAGTTTCTAGTATACTTAGTAAGTCCCATATTAGCTGTTTCAGGTGCGTTTGATTAGGATTGAAACTAAACTCTAGTTTAGACCCCTGCTTTCAAGTATTTTGATGTGTTGTTTAAAGGTGCGTTCATGATATGTTGAAATTACTGTAATTATGAGGTTTCGTACAACTCGCAAGTACAATTAAAACAATTTCTGGGATGGGATGCAGCATTACATACTAAAGCATGCTTGTAAAGTATACTTTTTACTTGAAGTTTTTTACTGTATTTTGTGATTTGGAGTTACATTTAGTTTGAAATGTACTAAACTGCAACTTAATCATTACAAGTGTGTAATTACAAATACATTTACAAGACAGAATTGATTAAAGTATATTTTAAAGTTTGCCATTAATGCTTGTCAGTCACTTCACATGCTTGTCACTTCAGTGATATATCAGGGTAGTTATGAATTTATGTAAAGATGTTCTTAAGTCTTACTTAAGTGGTTAAAAAATAAATAATAGCATTTAATATAAATCCAAGCTCTAAAACGTTATTGTTGCATTCAAAATAAAATGCAGTTGAATGTCCAAAAACATTACACTGAGTTTGCTTGCATATACTTTTAAAATATATTTCCAGTAGATCGATTGATTTTGTAACTGAGCTCATTTCTACTCACCTGGAGCTTCTGGGGTCGTTCTGGCCTCCACGGCTCTTCTCCAGCCCCAGTTTGGTGAAGATTCCCACCAGGACCATGATGGCCACCACGCCACAGATGATGTACACAATCATGTGAGTCCGATCCCGCTCGTGGTCTGGCTGCACCTCAGTGTTGGTGGCCACAGGTTTTCCAGTGTTGGCCCAAATTGGAGTGTCATAGTTGGAGCAGGAGGTCTGATCCAGTCGCTGCTGACGGAACTGACAGCAGAACCGGTAGAAACAGGTGCCGCAACAGTACAAGAATATACCTGCATTACAATTAAAGGGAGGGTCCCACTGACCCATGACATCATAGTAACCCCGGCAGCGGGTGCCAGTGGACGGCACAGTGTCCTCCTCCACCTCTGCAGGTGTGCTCAAAGTTGGAGGCCCCTCTGATGTCACAGAAATCAACAGAGGATCTATAGTCTGATTGGCTGTTTGGATGCCCGTATCCATAGAAGTCTCGTCCTGTGCTTTAGCAGCCCGTCCCACAAAGGCAGTGAGCAGAAGATGTAGTAAAAAACTATTTCCAGCCATGTTTCGCCCAGTGATTTACCTCACTTTGACAATGAAGATACCCAAGCATAAATGTTTAAAGAAGAATTCTGGAAAGTGCCGAATGACTTTCACACAATTACAGCTATGGTCAAAAAAAGGTTTAAAAGATTCATTTTTTATGTATTTAAAAAATATTCCATTTAAAAAAACTTTTTAAAGTTTGTGGGGATTTTTTATGAATATTGTGATTTTTTTTTCAATTAATAAAAACATGCATTTTACCTAAATAAAGTACTGTTTAAGCAAAACAAAACAAAAAACTATAAAAGGTTTTTTTTCTATTACAGCAACATTACCTTTGTCCTTTGAAAGCGAAAATAAATACTTGGACATTTGCTGTCTTGCCCTGGTCCTTTCCAGATATGCATCTCATTTTTAAAATTGAAAATCACTGTTCAACACTTGTTCTCCGTGCTCACCAGTGGTAAACTTTCTTTTCAGTTCTGTAAACAAGAATTTTCAAAAATTTGTCATAAAAATCCTTTCCTGAGGAAAGAGTGAACCCACAGACAGGTGTTTTAATCCACAGCGATCCACTCAGAGTGCTGTCTCTGAGCTTTGTGAAGGGCAACAGTTCAGGATTCAAATTAAAACTCCTCCCTTCTGTTCTCAGCATATCAGAGAGAGAGAGAGAGAGAGAGAGAGATGGGGGGGGGGGAATATTTTACATCTAGCTGCTGGGTATTTTGTGAAAGGGGAGGAGACACTATGTCACTGATGAGCTTAGGTCACAGACTTTTATAGATACTGAAAAATCTAAAAAATAAAATACTTTAGTTTGCATTTATATCTAATTGTGAGTGAAACAGAACATGCAGAAAAAAGGGGTAAATATTCTCACTGGCCAGCCATCTCTATCCTGATTTGAGGTTCATTGTGTATCAATATTTTGTAACTGTGTCAGCTGGTTCTGCAGCAGTAACATCTCACCATTAATAATGTTCATTTGAACAGTGTGTTCTGGATGTTTCAACCATCCCATCGGCAGAGACTAGAATATGGTGTGTAAGGGCTTTTTCATGACCAATTCTTGGTTAAACTTAAATTTGATTCATGTTTTTTTCTATGTGTTTAGAGAGTAAAAGCTGACTATAAATTCTTCCAGTCAAATTCTGTAATTGTGTTCAGTAATTATTATTATTATTATTATTATCAAATGAATCCTTTTTTTTCTGCAAAAGAAGTATTAATGCAGATTAAAGTTATACTGTTTTTCTTTTTTTAATTATTATTAAAAGTGACAGTAGACATCAAAGAATTCCCAAAAAATAATTATGGTTTCTGCAAAAATATTAAACAGTACAACTGTTTTCAAAATTTATAATAACAAAAAATGTTTTGTGAGCACCAAAACAGCATATTAAAATGAAAGACAGAAAAATGGATTCACAGGACTAAATTACATTTTGAAATTGTAAAATAATTTCACAATATTATTTTTTGCTGTATTTTTAACTACATAAATACATGCCTTGGTAATCATAAGAGACTTCTTTCAAAAATGTTACAAACTTTCAAACATGTACATGAAATATGCAAATTATATATATATTTATATATATATATATATATATATATATATATATATATATATATATATATATATATATATATATATATATATATATATATATATATATATACTTTTACTTTATTCTAATACTTTTTTTTTTTTTTTTTTTTTTTAGTTGTTGGTTTTGAAGTATTAATTCAAATTGTACCATAAATTGTAATGTAAATATATAGTTTTGGTGGCTTGTAATGTGTTGTGCCTTCAACCTGAAAACTATGTCAACATTAAATGGAGCTGGAACATAAATCTACATTTGATAGGCTTTGATGCTAATGTCCTCTTGAAGTGTCCCCCACCCCCTGTCCGTCAGCACGTCGGTATTCACCATGTCTTATAACCATTCCTCTGCAATGCTGTATGCACTAAACGGATACTTTATACACAAGCAGAAAATGTCCAAACTGTCCAGTGTCAAAATATCAATGATTAAACCAACTATTGCTTTTACAAGGTTATTGCAGTTTTTCTGCAGTTCTCTTCCATTCTTCACGTACAGTGCGGTTGTAATGGGCTCTAAAGGGGACTCGTGTCTTTGATCAGCTCTCTACACAGGGTTAAGATGTGACAAACATAACCTGCAGTTCTGAAGAGAGGAAGGAGGACAGGATGAATAAGGCATCTCACAGATCTCTTTGACCCTCTCAAACTAATTCTCACTCTCTTCTGTTTTTAATCTATATCTTCTACTCTACCCTTATTTTCTTTCTTTTTGAGAACGCAAAGCATCTTGATGACTTTAAAGTCAAATTACTTGTAAACTGTAAAATTTCGATTAAACGTTGTCCTACTTTTTTCTTGATCATTACAATCGTTCTTTTTGACTGTGAGTTCGCCTGCTCACTCAGGCTTTTCTGTTTCATTTCTAGGTCCACATGGATTTTTATGCACAGATTATTATAAGTAAATCTGCAGAATTATAGCAATTAAACTTAGGGGACTAACTACACACCTACTGATAGTTTAAGGCATTATCAGACTAGATGAATAAATGAACACAAGGGGTCTATGAAAACTTTTGAGAGTTGAAATACAGAGCATGAGTCATGTGGACCAATCTGTGATACTTTGATCATGCTTTTCCGCTGCTAAAACTTATCTTAGGCTGCTTTGCTGGTCTTATCTAGTCTCCCAGCCTGGTCAAACAGGTCTGATGGAGGGGTTTCAAGGGGTTTCCAGTTTCAGCAATGTGTCAAAAGACAAAAGAACCCAATAATAGTAGTGATGCTGTCGAAGCTGAGTGCAGCACGGTGCACTAAATTTCACAAATGTAAACTGATTGTCTGATATATTTCTGATGTACTCCAAATGCTCACACTACTTCTGACATGAAGCACAAATGGATTTTCAACGGTCTTTTTGTCGCGTCCAGAGTAGACAGCCTCGAGCTGTTGTGGTGCAACATGACAATAGACACATCCAGTTTAGACTCATTATTAGTCCTTATTCATTGCAATTCTTTTGTGTTTGACAGATGAAAGAAAGTCATATAGGTTTGGATTGACCTGAGGAAGTGAGGAAAAAGTTTAGATTTTTGGGTGGACTATCCCTGCTTGTGGGAGCTGTCTTCATTTGTAGGACTGAATATGAGGTTGATGATGTTGAATCTGAATAATCCCCCCAATTTAATATGTATCCCTTTGGCTCTCAGGATGGAAGATAGATGTGTACTCTCACCAAAATACGTTGAACTCTGTGTGTGTGTGTGTGTGTGTGTGTGCATATTTTACCATGGCCTTTATTCAATCACCTAAGGGATTCTCATTTTTCTTTATGTAACAAGGTCAGCATTTTACTTGTAAATCATTCACAGCCGCTCTTGTTTTGTGGTCACATGTTACATTCATCTTCGTCAAAGATGAATTATTCTTTGTCAACAGATAAAGCCTCTGATCAATGTTCTGATCAACCCGCCTCAGGGCCTCCTTTTTAATTTCTAAACTTTCTCAGTATTTTTTTAGCTATTTATTCCTTTGTCATTGGCAGCCCGACTGTCATTCTCTCCTTTTTTGTAAAAGTATGAAAGACTGCAGTGCAGTTTTTCTGTGCTATGAAATGAATGCTGTCAAAAGCAAGGTCTTGAATGGATTTGCTGAAGCGTGAAATATAGCCTTGACAGTCCTGATATGGAGAAGTTTTAACAGATACACTGCACTCTCCTCTCTTTATATTTACTTATAAGAAAGAATATATTAGAATAGATAGAATATAAAAAATATATTATTCAGTTTCTCTACTGAATACAATGAAAGGAATATGAGATCAGGCTGTTTAACAGAAGAAAAGAAAACGATGAGGATTTGAAGCAATGCAGAAGAGGATGTATTGTTAGAAAGGGCAGCTACTGTGTAGTTTCGTGATCTGTAACCAAGACAGTATTTAATTTGAACGTTTTGTTGCTACTTTTGTTGTAAAAGGACAGTGTAAGAAAACACTGTATTTTAATGCAATGTTATTACAACATAATTACACAATTAAGTGCTGAGTCATATTAATTAACTACATGTTCTACATGTACCAGGGTTAGTTGCTTGTAATGATGCATAATCCACTGTTATTACTATAGATAGTACATGTAACATCACCTTAAAGTCTTGCCACATGTAACTACGTAAAAGTGTCATAGCTGCTAAGAACACAGCATTGTGATAATATTTGGGTGTTTGTTTATTTATATATTTTTTGGGTCACACTTATGAGTCCCAAAGGGCATGACATTTTAGAAGGAAAGGTTTTGCTAAATCCTTTGAATAATAAAGCAAATTACAACCCTACACTCTTGTACAAATTTCTGCTTAAGATAAAAGAGCTTTGATAGTAGCCTAATTTAAACACACTGTTCATTAATAATTAAATTGGTTAATTAAACTTTATATTTAAAAATAGTATGGTGACACTTTACAGTATCCCTGTTACATGTGTAGTGGGAGGAGCAAACGACTGACACAGTGGGTGTGGCGTCCGAGCTCTGAGAAGTTTTATTTAACTGAAAATATACATAAAATGTCCAAAATGGGGAATAAAGTGTTTAAAGGGGAGGTGTGTCCAAAATCAGTGGGGGATTGATAAATTTACTATAAAATGTCCTGAGCTCTATCAAGAATGCTCTCTCAATGAAAAGTCAAGTGGCAGCCATGTTTAATTAAATTAAAAGCAAAATACAGTGCTATGCAATGTCATATCGATTAGACAAAGAGAATTTCCCTTTTTTCCCTACAGTCCTAGAACAGCACAACATCCACTGCTTTTGGGCTAACTGCTAATGTACAGAAGTATTGACTATCAATCAGTGCTGCCACTGCAAGTTGTATCAGCAAACACACGCTGCACATGACCGTGAATCAGTGGGGCCATCCCTAATCTTCCATTCAGTACTTATGTCCTGATGTTACAAAGGCAAAGGAAAAGAGGGAAAATAGAGACAAAGAGAGAAAGTTAGAAACAGAGAGAACAGAAATGTAACTAAATGAAAGATGACCCTAGTGTGCCCACATAGAGTATAGGTGGTCATGAGACTGCCAGGACTTGCAGCAAAATTGGCAGTCTTCAGATGATTAGTTCTACTTAAATAAAGATTGTAGTAAAAAAGTGCTACTGCAATGCCTACAAGTCATTTATGTTTGATATGCACATGAAAATGTTGGTATAGAGTATAGCTGAGTTAGATAAGAGAGAAAGAAAGAAAGAAAGAAAGAAAGAAAGAAAGAAAGAAAGAAAGAAAGAAAGAATTTTCTGTACAAACATTTTTGATGATTAAACCTGTCTTATGCCCTTTCATGACTATACAACCTCTGGTGAATTGTGTGTATTTAAATGTCTTTTTAACAGTCAGGTCTGGTTGAGGTCTCTGTAGACTCTCTGTCAAACTTGACCTTTACCAAGTGAAAAGAGATCTAAATAGCCATTCACTCCACTGTGCTGAATTCTTTATTATTGTAAATTGGTTTAAAGGCACCTGGATCCATTGAGAAAACCTGCCACTCATATCAGAATTTCAATAATGTGATTTACTCACTCTTTTTACTCACTCCTTGTGACTTCCTAGGTTTAGCTCCTTTTAACCCACACTTTGATGGGTCTAAAATCTTAGTATCTGTTCACAAACAGGATGATTACAGCAAACTACGGGATTAGTTTCACAATTGATGCATTGCATCAGCAAGTTTATTTTAGCTTTGGCCTGAAAGCAGATAATTTTTTAAATATCCAATGGAATTAATATATTGAAGACACATGGGATTTTTTTCCTGCAGTTTAAGAATTAGATTAAAGCATCACAAAGGTTTCAGGGTTTAAAGGTTTTCAAACTTTTAAAGGAAAATATTGAGTCATTTTTTTTCTCCCAATCAATGTACATCTTAAGCGCATCAGACGGGGGTGCTAGTGAATTTGATTGAATTGTCTATTTCATCATCTCTTTAAATTCAGCTTTACACTGGCTCATCATTTCTCTCTCTCTCTCTCTCTCTCTCTCTATCTTTCTCAACATTTTTTATCCTCTCTAACTCCCCAAAAACATTATTTTACGTCCTCATCCAGTAAAAATAAAGAATTGTATTATTTCTAAAAATGCAATATTCATATTAATAAAAATAATATTAAAGATAAATACAAATGCAAAATTTGAAATTAAATTTGAATAGCAACCATTTTAGTGATTATCTAATATTACTCCACATATAAGCTTTAATTGTGCGAGCATCGTAAAAATGTCATTACAAAGTGACTCATAAATAGTAAAATGAAAAAAAAATGTTTACAAATATTATCTTGTAACTATTATTAATAATAAGTTTTAGTGTTATTATTATTAATTGTTACTACTTATTTAATAAATACTTACCAATGAAGCCTTTGCAGTGAATGTGTGCATTCAGAATGAAAGTTCAAACAGCTGATGAAAACATCATAATAATCTACATGTAATCCACATGACTCCAGTCCATCAATAAACATCTTGTGAAGTGAAATGCTGCGAGTTCAGAGCAAACATATCTATCAAGAAATGTTTTGAACTTCAAACTATTTCTGCCAGCTAAAACACGTGTCCTCTATCCATAATTTTCTCCAGTGAAAAAGTTGTCTCGTCTGAATAAGGAGAGAAATATGCACCGATTAGTTACAAGACTTTAATGTGAGAACGCACCAGAGAATAAATTTTTTCACTAGTGTAAGATGTTTTATGGATTATTGAAATTACGTTTTAAAGTTAAAATGCATTTATGATAGATTTGTATCTTATAAACAGAGCTTTTCACTTCATGAGTTGTTCACTGATGGACTGCATGGAGTCGTGAAATTACTTGTGGGTTTTTGTAGCGTGTGTATATGAGCTGTTTGGACTCTCATTCTGATGGCACCCATTCACTGCACTGGATCCGCTAATGAACGGGTGATGTAATGCTAAATTTCTCCAATCTACATCTTGGATGGCCTAAGGGTAAGTCAGTTTTCAGGAAATGCAAATTTTTGTGTGAACTGTTCCTTTAAAATCGATATACCTCATATGTATAAAGTACAATGTCTTATTACCAACCATGATGTTGGGGACAATGAAGAGGAAAACGAAATTCTGAACTCGGTTTCATTCAGAGAAAAGTGCTATGAGTAATCCAAATGGTAGAAAGCTCTTGATTAGCTGATTCTTTAGAAAATTCAGACCCTTGTAGCTGTATAGGAGCTCTGTCCATTTAAAGTTGACATACCTAGTGTTATAGCAAGTGAAGCTGGTGTTCCCACCTGGCTTTTAACTGGCTTAAACAGCAATTTGATCAACTATTTTCAGAAGGGTAAAACTCTCCTACTATAACCAAATTTAATCTGTATTTGCGAATTTGGAGACTCTTATTTAGTTATTACACCTGTTAAAAAGAGCTGAAATAACTAAAATGATTGTTAGAATTATTATTTATGAATTTCATTTTTTTTTGTCTTTCATGAAATGATAACATACTGTTAACAGTCTTACGGTGCATGAAATGGTAAAACATCTAATGAGCTGTGAAATCATTTGGAGAAAAAAAACTATTCTACATAACTCATTGAGATGTGTTGTGTAAAGCAAGACCTATAGGCCCTATAGAACAGGGTCAAATCTATAGCTACTAGATATTACCTTATTTTCCAAGTTTATTAATGACAAAACTTTCAGACATTTGTTTTATATTACAAGTTTTATTTAATGTTATGTTCAGATAGGAAATCAATAATTTTAACCATATTTTAGGAATAAGGTATATACAATGTGTATATAACTATGTATGTATTTATATCTAAATCTAAATCAGGCAAATTGTACATTAACAAAACTTGAAAACTATGGAAGAAAATAAGCCCAAAATCTCAAAATTGACCAGTGCCTGAGAAGACAATGGTTTTATATTATTATAACTTTGCTATTTATTTTTCTCCTTTTGTTTAAAGTAGTAGACCTGAACATTTTAATAGTTTTAGTTATGATTACATTATCAATCAGTGATATCCAAAGTTTTGAATGAAATTAAATGAACTATTGTTGACAATAGTGATATTATGCATTTACAACAATTGCTGAAAGAGAATTAATTCAATCAAACTCAATCCCCAAGTGTCTAACCATAGAGAACATTAACCACCATAATGGAGACTAAACTTCAACAACATTTTGAAAGAAATAAAGCCATTTATTTTAGTAAGAAAAAATATGTGTTTTTGAGTTGTTTAAGCATCTTCAGGTGAGATATCATTGGTTTTATTTGCAGTTGATTTCACCTAAGGCTGTGAAGCTCTAAATCAGTTGCAGTTGTATTTCTGCTCATCTCTGTTCTATTTTTTTTTTCTTGTTGTTCTTCTTATAGTCATTGATTCTGCATGTTAACCACGTCATAACTAATGTTCAGTCATGACTTGTAGACTAGATCTTCTTTATTTTACTAACCACAACACTGCTTCAGTGTTACCTTTAATTTCTATAACTGAGCAGTGTTTGTTTAGCAGTTTAACATGATTGTATTGTGTACCAGTAAGAATGTAACAGCAACATGCATTTTTCTTTATTAAATAATTTATTAAAACTAATTTGGAAAATTGTCTTGGTCTTTATTTAACTAAAGAGAGCATGATCCAAATGCAAAAGGTTTATCAAAGAAAGATAAAAGATACCATAAAAACAAGGAACATAAATAACAAAACTAAGCATACAAACACTACAGCAATACATTGACATGTCCTGACAAAGAACATAGGAACACTGGAGTTTACACAGACTAACAAAAGTATATAAAAAATAATAATAATAACATCATGTCTATATAATGCACTAAAATAAATTCCAGCCTCACTAATTCACACAACCGACACGCAACTACGTTAAAAAGCACTTTCTTGCACAACGGATTACTTCTTCAATGTAAACCACAGTCTGAGCTGCAAACATCAACAGTCAGATTATGTTTAATTCCTTCAACATTTTAAGGATTATGTTTTATACAGCTTCATTTTATGTGCATTTTTTGTAGGCTCTTTAAGACATGCATGTTCTAAAATGTCATGGTGTCACTCTCTCGCTCCCCTTTGCCCTCTAATTTTAATGCTATTGGAAATACATTATGCACATGATTAGATGTAAAAAATCTTTTTATCTGCTCGTGACAGTAATATTGGATGAGAGGATCACATCCTGAAAAGCCGTAGTGGTTAATTAGTTGCATAGCCCATGAAATCTTTTAAATGTCAGGGATTGTGTGAGTGGACAGCTACTGAAAGGAAACTGCCATGTGAATGCCAACCATAAATGATATAAAAATGAGAACCTGTATCTGATTTGGTGGATTTGCAAGCCAAAATTCATAACAAAAAAAGCTGGAAAACTGAAAAAAAAAAATAAAAAAAAAAAAAATATATATATATATAGCGGATATAGAGTACAAATAAAAAGAAAGCTCTCTTTATGTCTTTTTAAAGACTGCCTTAGTTAACCTGTCTTCAGCATATTTTCACTACAGTATGTATAAAGAACTACTTAGAAGAATATGTGAGCAGGATTATGCAATTCATACACAACTTTAAAAGTACAGACTGTTCCAATGGTACGTGTTTCTGCGTGTGAACTTTTTAAAGTGAATTTATGGAAGACTTTTTTTAGGGGTGATAATGTTGGCTTTGGAATTACTCATTTATCGTAGAATAATCTGAAACATTATGGAAACATACAATATGCATACATTAGAGTTAATTCAACATTATATACTATTTAACAGGATTATTTAGCTAAAACCAAAAGCAAAAATAAGCCATATAAAAAAACATTTTCTTTACTTGATATAAATAAACATTAACTGAAATAAATTATAAAAAATAACTTCAGCTTGCCAAAGCTCTCATTTTTTCAAATTTTTCTCATTTTTGAAGTAGTTAACTTTTGTAAAAATGTATTTGTGAAACCTGTCATTATGTCCTGACAGTAGAATATGAGACAGATAATCTGTGAAAAAATCAAGCTCCTCTGGCTCCTCCCAGTGGTCCTATTGCCATTTGCAGAAATTCATCCGCTCCCGGTAAGAAAACCACCAATCAGAGCTGCGGTCCGTAACTTTTTTTTGTGTTCAAGATTTACAAAATGTATATAATAAGCGAGTACACCATGAATCCATTTTCCCAAACCTGTTTTTAGCCTGTCCTGAATCATTAGGGTACATCTATAATAAGTGTTTATATTCAGACTATTTTAGATTGCTTCGGGGGTACCGCAGCAGAGTAACCCAGTACCTTTGTGATTCTTCATACACTGTAAAAAGTAATAAGTTGACTTTACTTAGAAAAGCTGTGGAAACTGATTGCCTCAAAATTCTCAAGTAAATTAGGTCATAATTTTTTAGTTGATACTACTCTCTACTACTTTGTAGAGTTAACTTGTGTATTTGTAGAGGGTACCATAAAACTTGAGTACAAGTAACTCAAATTCAAAAGTTTAGGTAACTTTCAGATTTAAGTTGAGATTTGTAAGCAGAACTTAAACAAAACAGTTCTTCTAACATGTCGGCTTGTTCATTTTACTAGACGAATGTGTGGAAACTGATTGCCTT
The DNA here is from genome assembly GCF_003368295.1 of Carassius auratus. Classification (NCBI taxonomy): domain Eukaryota; kingdom Metazoa; phylum Chordata; class Actinopteri; order Cypriniformes; family Cyprinidae; genus Carassius; species Carassius auratus. The sequence continues at coordinate 7,625,717 of NC_039279.1, read as the reverse complement.
AAATTTCTCAAGCAAGTTGTACTCAAAATTCTAAGTTGAGAATGCAAAGACAGACAACAGATTTGGCACAACACTAGAACACTTTATTTGCTCTATAAAACAGTATTCATTTTAAAACATTACTTAAGGCATGCCCGTCAACTGCCCGCCAGCAACATTTTAGAAAAAAAAAAGCACATACTGCACTCAAGAAATAAAAAGACAATTAAAAGGATGAATGTTTCTTTGTTTTTAACATCTTTACAAAGTGTTCAAAAGCAGAGCTTGCAAGTATGTTACAAGTTTAGTACAGAACACCTTCCTACTACAGTTCTCTTATATTAAAACTATTCTAAAACCAAACAAGTAAACTTGAAATTTTTCAAAACATCCTCTTAAATGTGGATTTTTATTTTTTCATTTTCAACAATTGAAAAAACTGAAGTATCTGTAAAACAGTACTGAACAATTTCTTTAGTTTTCTTAAAGACAGCTTCTATTCACTCAAACTAGCATCATGGCTATGATCTATTACTGCATCAGGCGATTTTTCAGTGATTGGATTTTAGGTTTGAGTGACTTGTGGCCAAGGGACAAAATCACTCTTTGTATGAAGTCGAATGTGCATTTCAGTGCTGCAGGATACTCTAAGTTTAGAGCATAAATTAGTCCAAAGAGCAGACACGTTGCTTGTGGAAGATTTTCAAGATCATCCACAACCACTGTACCTTCCAAAATGATTGCCGTTGTTGTGGCACCAAGATGCAGGGAGTAGGGTACAGTTGCAGAGTCCTCTGGAATCACTGTCAGAATACCTATTTCAACGTCCGACATGTCTTCATTGTCATCACAGTCCTAAAAATGGGAAATCATAACAAAAATTAGGTCAAAGAAAGCCACAAAACATCTTTTAAAGGGATAGTTCACCCCAAAATGAAAATGGTCTCATTTACTCACCCTCAAGTTGTTCTAAACCTGCATGAGTTTCTTTCTTCTGTTGAACTGAAAAGAAGATATTTTGATGAACGTTGGTAAACAGACAGTTGAGAGTAGACATTGACTTCCATAATAGGAAAAATACTATGGAAGTCAATTAAATTCTACTCTCAACTGTTTGATTACTGACATTCTTCGAAATATCTTTTGTGTTCAGCTAGAAGAAAGAAACTCATACAGGTTTGGAACAACATAAGGGTAAGTAAATGACAATTTTTTCTGCGGTGAACTATCCCTTTAAGAGCACATACTCTCATTAAAATGTAAAACTAAACTTATAACATGGTATTTCTAAATGTAAAGGCCTTTTCAAACAGGACACAGGAGTGGATGCAGGGGGGAATACATACATCAAACAGCTGCATGAAAAGACAAACTGAAGGCCAGCTATATTAATTAAAACTATCAAAATAATCTATTGTCTTTCTTAGAAATGTTTTTTTTATTCATTTATGCAATATAAAATCTTCTTATACTGTCTTTTTCCCTAATTTTTTTTATTTATCTTTCACTTTCTTTTCTCTATCCCTTTCCTTGTTTCAGTATCCTCACTGTTTTTCTTGCCTTCATAACTCTTCTTTCTAGATATCAAAACTGTTTGAAGAACAGTTTGCCTGTTAAATAAGAATCATCAGAGAAGAAAATACTTACAAAACATGTCTTGTAAAAATCGGAGGGGTCCTCTCCGAGGAGGAGTGGTAGGCCATGAAGAACGGCTGTTCGTCCCGCATTGATGTTCGATTTCTGCAAAGTTATAAAAATGTATCTTGAATAGCGCTTACACAACACAGAGCAAAAAACAACAGCAAAAGCAACATTTGTTTTGCTTTCGAAAAAGAATTGTAATAAGTCGAGGAGCTTACGTCATTTTCAATCTGCTGCAGAATCTTCTTAAGTTTGGAACCAATGTCTCCACCTTTAGCCCTGAAGATATCGATGAAAAGTGGAGTAAATCTGTCCAGTTCTTGAAAGAATTCAGCTTGCAGGTTTTTGCCAGATATACGATTAAACTCTGCCATGATCTAAAAAAAAAAAAAAAGAAGTAGGACAAACTGACATTAAGCAATCACTTTTCACTGAAATGTCCAAGTATGAATTAACACCAAAACTGGTTAATGATAAATTTGCTTTGAAAATGTTCAAGATGAAATGACATAGGAAAACAATTAAGACTCACCTGACTCTGTGTGAAGAGGGCTGGCCACCTTTCCACTGTATTCTTCACAGCAGGCTCCTTCTCTATCAATTCCTTTCTACGCAAGGCAAATGTAGAATTCATGTTCCGGGCTATCAGTGCAACGTTAAGACGACGTTTCTTCATTTCTTCCACCATCTCTTTCCTTTTGGACTCCATGCTGGCTTCATCTTCACCATCAGGGAAGTTCGGTAGAAAATTGATTTCAAACCTCTTGGGTCTTTTGATGTTTCTCTGAGGCTGCAGTCCTCTTCTTTTCCCACCATTTATGGATACCTCCAAGCATCCAGCTCGACGCAGTTTTGAGCGGTAATTGCCCATTTTCCACCTAAGGCTATCATACCACCCATTCCACCCCTTAGATGAGCCAGGCTGGGTAAGGCAAGGGTGTTTTTGTATTAAAGCAGTAGCAACAGCCTCGAAGTCTTCCTTATCTGGGTAAGCTTTGTAACTGTATATAGTTTCTGAGAGTTTTTCGAGAATCTCATGCTTAAGCTCTCCTGACAATTGTAGGTATGTTTGATCTCGCATGTACTGTAGATTTCCCTGACGTAATCTATACTCAACGTCAACAGGAAAAGTAGGGATCTCGAAAGTTTCTGGCCATGCAGTCCGTAGACAATGGCGTGGATGATCAGAAGCCACAGATAGGACTTCAGTGTCAGCTGTGCTAGGGGTTGGTGACGTCACAAGGGAGACAATCTTCAGTGTAGGCTTATCTGGCAAGTCAGCAATGTTGGTAAGATTCACGAGGGAATTGTTGAAGTCTGGATCCTCAAACTGAAGTGCGAACTTGTACTGAAGTCCCAGCTTTTCTTCAAGTTGTTCCAACAGTGAGTCAACTGTCTGTGGTTTCACAGGAAGTACAATTTTTCGGATGTCGTTGTCACAAATTATAACTCGGAGTACAGTTGTTGTCTCCATACTTGGTCTCTCTACAAAGGTTAAAGAATTGAGTTAGTTTTCTTAAAGGGACTGCTCACCCCAATTTCATCATTCTAAACCCATCCTTTGCAAAAATATGATTCAAAAAGTTTCACTCATCCTTGTTTAAAATGTAATGTACACAGAGGCATTCATAATTTCATGTGACTTGTGCAATACAGTTCAAGCATTTAAGGCATAAATGGTTGGGTTTGTTGAGAAATGAACTTCAATATATAATCCATTTAACTGTATATATCCTGTGTGTATGCTATACTGTGTGAAGGGTTGTTCATTTGCACAGGAGAATTTGTTCAAGATTGATATACAGTTTTTTTTCTTTCAAATTATTTATAAATCTTGAAAAAAACTGTGCAAAGGAGAAACCCTTCACACAGGACAGCATTTAAGCTAACCGCTACTCTCTCGAGTACATGCACGATGTGACAATTTAAAGAAAATAATTTGTTTCTCACCAAACCTATTGATCTACTATTTGAACACCTAGTTTAATGAAATTATGTATGCTTTTGTGTGCTCCTGAAGCTATGCCTGCGATCTTCTGACATAGACAAGAGCAGTCAGAAATCTTTTCAAAAATAATTTTTGTCTACAGAATAAGAATGAGACTAAATAATGATAATTTGCAGAATTTCTGAAGTCCCTTTAAAACCTGAATTGTCATTCATTCAGCATATGATATAATGTTTGAGCGTAACATAGGTCCTGCCCCGAAGTGTATAGGCTGGCAAAGGAAATGGGTCATTTAGATCCGAGGGTTTGGTAATTGACAGTGATAGCACAGGACTGCACAGTTCAAAAGAACGCAGGTGCTCAATGTACCAACATGTCAGATCTTTACACACAAACAGAACATCACTGTTGATGACAAGAATTTTGAAAATCTGTCTGAAATCAGGTAGGCCTGAGCAAGTACCAACAGATACAACCATATCTGGATTGTACTTGATTCCATCAATGCTCACAGATGATGCTGCGAGGACAGTGTTCTGAACTGCATATTTGTCTCTCAGGAATTCCTGAATGTTCTGAGGGAAAGTTGACATCAAAGTACCCATCATCTTATCTGTCTGTATGGGTGGCTTGAGAAAGGAGGGGGAGTCAATGTAGTAAGCCAGCAGTCTTTGATGGCGAACAGCCAAAGTTTGTGGAACATTTTTAAAGTTTTTGGTGTCACGGATTACCTGCTTGAACACTTTATGTTTTCCCTCAAATCGCATCGTCCACATATCTCTTAGTGGCCCATATGTTCTTATGAGCTGCGGATAGTGCTCAATATAGTGGTGTTTAGGGCGCAATTTGAAATGAGGAAAGACTGTTAAAAGCAAATGTCTGTGTTCTGAGATCTTTGCATCAAGAAAATCAAGAGAATCCTCAGTGAACTTGAATGCCAACGTCATTTCTAACATATCTTTCAGAAGCAACACAATTTCCCATGTTTTATCATTCTCAGGGATATCAAAGCCAACCATGAGGGGCAGAAGTCTAATAAGCGCCCAATTCTCATGTGCATTACCCCCAATGGTACCTTTTGAGGCAAATGTGCCTGGGATGATTTGAGGCTGATCAACTTTGTCTGAGAATTTGTAAGGAAACTGCTTGATAGCTTGATTCAGGGATTCAAGAGAGATTAATTTCCTTGAGACCAAATCATTAATGCACAAGGACATTTCAATAGGGATGACACCCTCCATAAGGTCATGCATTAGGTCAGGTGGAAAACCACCAACTGTGTGAAAATGTTCCAACCTTTCACTTAAAACACAGCCACCTTTTACACCATATTGCTTTACCAAACTCGCATCGTGTAACACTTCAGCCACATGCCTGTCATGCTCCTGCTTGGTTCTCAGTTCAAATGCTCCCGACCGGACCTCCTTCTCCTGGATTTCACTCCTCGTTGCCAAGCAGAACCGACAAGGGTGCTCAACAGTGAAACTCTCCTGTAGTCCTGCGAAAGAATGAGCACCTAGATTATCAGATGACACAAAAAGTACACTTCCTTTCACACATTCTCCTAACTGTTCAATGTATACACCATGCTTTTCAAGAGTTTCAAGGTCCTGAACAAGTGGTCGCAAGATGTCTGTGTAACCATGTTGTTTTACTGCAGTAGCTCTGCATAAAATTGCTAGCTGAATTGACTGAAGTAATGAACGATCTTTTGAGGGAAGATTAGCTAGAACCCAATAGAGAGCGAACAGTTTGTGTTTTTTTCTAGAAGTGCCAAGGGGATTGGCCAGCTCAAATTCATCAACATAAAGACCCAGAACAATCCTGAAGGTCTCAGTGTTGAAAAAGTCATTTTCTTGATAGTGGGTGCCATCTCGGTAAGTCTTGAATTCATTAACTGATCGATCATTGCAAAGGACCCTATTTAGAATGTCTGGCCTGTTTAGAATTTTCTGCAACATTTGCAGAATTGGCACATAAGAGACTGAGTGTGCATCAAGCTTGTATTCAATTGGCATGACAATCGGAAATTCCCTCTGAAAATATGATGCTCTTCTGCTTATTGTGGAAAGAGGCTCGCCATCTTTGGTCATTGTCAAGATTGGGTTACTTTCTTTTACTGCATTCACAATTTTTCTCACTAATGAATCACAGCCACTCAGTCCATGTTCAAGGAGAATTTGCTGAATTGCATGATAGACAAGGGGTTCTGAAAAAAGTAAAATTTGATTTATTTGTTGAATTATTTCCTGTGCAGCCGAATCAGAAACATGCAAAATTGCCTGCATTTTAAGAAATAGTGAGGCTAAATTGTGCTCCAATTGATGATGCAATTGATCAAGGTTTTCATTCTCTATATCATTTTCCTCCAAATGTTCATCTACAGGATCAGGGCTCAAAGGCTCTTCTTGTTGCACATTATCTACACTGTGAGAAGCAATGTGCAAGAGAACCTCAGATTTCAATTGTCTTTGATCATGTGCTCCATGATCTCTACATATATGTGAATTAAATGTAGAGTAGACATTGCTCTCAAAATTGCAATTGTTGTATGGACACTGCACTGTTTCATGATTTTTTAGATGCTGCCGTAAATGAGAAAAAAAAAATGACTTTGTGCAGGGCTCCTCAAAACTGCAAAGTGGGCAGTTAAATATCAAAGGGATGTTATCACATGGACTGGATTGGCTACCGTGTGCTTGATGTGAATGATTTTTTGTTAAGTGCACCTTTAGTGCATTAAATGATTTAAATGAACAAAGACAATCTGTGTAGAGACATGGAATCGGAGTACTTCTAGAGTAGCTTCCATGTTTTAATCTGTAGTGTTTCAACAGCGGAGCCCTCTTTTCACACGAAAACAAGCAGAACTTGCACGTCCACTGCATGAATTTAAGTCACAAAAATGAGCATACACAAAATAAAAAGACAAAATAAGGTAGTAATTGCTTGTTAGTTACGACATCTTAATTTATCGTGTTGTTAATATCCATGTGAACGACACGTGAGCATCGAACGTTCTAGAAAATTGTTTCGTTAAGGCCGCACAGGTTTTTACATCTTAATAAACCCCGAACTTATTACCGATTAAAACAGCTTATAAACTGTAACGCTACATAAAAACAGTGTTCAGTAAAAAACGGTTTTTGCAAACTAGTAAAAGCCACTGGTCTCATTCAACATAAAACTACTTTAGTGTGCCTTTTCCTCTTACTGTACATTGAGCAAATTAAATTTGAGTTTTTATATGAAATGCATTAAGATTTATAATTATTCATTCAAGAGCATACCTAACTTTACTGCCTCATCCCGAACACGAGCGTAAATTCTTCGTCGACGTCGTCTTCTTCAAACACACACCATCCCATTGCGCATGCGCGAGACGAAAACGCTTTTAAGAAATTAAAGTAGACTATTAGAAGAGTTGTTTTATCTTATGCTGAAACTTACCCAACGGCCAGTAACTATATCAAGCTCTGTTAATAAAAAAATAGAATAGACTGTGAAACAGCAGCAGCTGATGGGCTTGCAAATAAGCTTTAATCTTCCCAGTTATTTTATGGCGTGAAGGAAAAAAGGTTCAGAATCTATAAATAAATGCATGCACACGCACACGTGTGTGTGTTTATACACAATACAATGACATCAAGGTTTATAAATGGTTGTTCAAGAGCATACCTAGTTTTGCTGCCTCATCCAGAACACGAGCTGAAGTTCTTCTTCTTCTTCGTCGTCGTCGTCTTAACACAAACCGTCCCATTGCGCATGCGCGATTCGAAAATGCATTTAAGAGATTAAAGTAGCTGATTAGAAGAGTAGTTTTGTCTTATGCTGAAACTTACCCAACGGCCAGTAACTATATCAAGCTCTATAAATAAAAATATAATAGACTGTGAAGCATTAGCAGCTGATGGGCTTGCAAATAAGCTTTAATCTTCCCAGTTATTTAAATAGCGTGAAGAAAAAAAAAGATTCAGAACCTATAAATAAATGCATACACACGCACACGTGTGTGTGTGTGTGTGTGTGTGTGTGTGTGTGTGTGTATGTATGTATGTATGTATGTATGTATGTATATATATATATATATATATATATATATATATATATATATATATATATATATATATATATATATATAATTGTAGGGCATTTACTAAAAAAATAATAATTTCATCATTCATCATTATTATTATTATTACTATGCAAATTCTGTGCTCCAGAAATTTGCAACAGCGTGAACATGCCTTTAGTACAATACACTTAACAATCATAAGTACATTGTACTAGATCTGTTTAGTTTAACTACCTAAGTTCACAGTACACAGTCTAATCAAGTTAATTCAACAAATTTTACAAAGTAAGTTAAATTCACTAGTTTTTCTTAAGTAGAATCAGCAATTTCTTTTTACAGTGTAGACATAAACAGAGAGAAGTAGTTCCGGCTACAATGTTCTTCCGCAAGACGCAAGCAGTTCTGCTAGAGCGTCAAAAGTTACCAACTGCAGCTTTAAGTTAGAATAACTTGTATTAAAGAATTAAATATTTACAAAAATATTACAAATTATAAAAATGTGTAACAAAATTACTAAAATGTTTAAATGAAAATTGAAAATGTCTAAAAAATATATTAAAATATAAATAAAAATTTAAATAGAATCTCAATGATACTAAACACGGTTACTAAAACCATGCAACCTGACAATCAAGAACAAAACAACCACATCTTTATACTTTCAGAATGTCTTTATTTGTTTAGAGCTGAGACACAATGACGGTTAACAGGTTTATTTGAGGCAGAAAATTAAGAGCTAATACCAGGACAATAGTAGCACAGAAAAAAATCAGGCAGCATAACCTGAACATAAAATAATTTGAGCTGTGAGATTATTACTAGGAATGTTTATCGTATATAAAATCTCAAGTTATAAATTGTTCACACATCTGTATAAATTGGTTAAAAATCAATCACATAAATGTTATGGCTTACACGGGTACTATGGATTTTAGAGAGTTTAGACCATTTACCATCAGACCTTATGAATTCTATACTGCTTTTTAATTATTACTATACTTTTGCCACATTCTTACTATACTGCTATCTTTCCTATTTACACTACTATTTGCAGCCAGAGTAACAAATAAAAAAAGCAAATGGATAGGAGTCAAAAGACTTGAAAAATAGAACAACTTTCCTATTGGGTCCTGCACATTTTTATAAAACATTCATTAGCTTCATCCGTGTGACACTGTTATTGTGTTTCCTTTAATAGCATTGATCCCCTTTAACCCTCACTAATTTATATCCATGGCAGACTAGGATTAATGTAAATGGTAAAGGTAAGGTTTAGATAACAATTTACAACACAGAAAGAGTCATTAATCAGTAGAAAGACTTATTAAAGAAAGAGTGACTGAGTTAAACATCTGAGAAAGGAGTTCAGCACTTTATAAGTACAGTAAATGGTAAAAGTGCATGAATTGTCAAATTAATTTACACATAATTAAGGGACTCTAATTTACACTCTTCTGATCAGTATTAATCACCATTGCATATTTTTACAAATAGCAACCTAATTCTCGTCCTCTATTCCTCTAAAAGCATCTGAAGTAACAGATCGTGTTGAGGTAGAACAGAGACACCTAGGGGAATCCTGATACAATTTGCTTTGGTACATTACATCTATTTAAAAAGTTTGCCATACTTTTAAAGATTACTGCAAACCATCACCTATTAAAAATGATGCTACTTTGTAGTTTTATGATTTATTTTAGGTTTGGTTTACTTGGCAAAATTATTCTTATTACTATTATTTTTATTATTATAGCCACATTTTGTTGTACTAATACATTTTTAGATGCAGCCACATCTACAGCTGGCCATATCCATTCATGCCATTGTTCCCTGATGGAGTGATGGTGACTGAATCGAGAAAAGGACGGAGTGCTTGTCCAAAAGGTCTGTGGAGAGGGAAAAGTGTAATTCAATCCAGTTATTACTAAAACTACCACTAGTGTCAACAATGACGTAATTAATTGTAAAGCTGTAAGGGCAAACTTACGTAGCGAGCACCTCAGATGGGAGCTCGGTGATGTACGAGGGAATCTTAGTTCCTGTTATAAACTGTGCGACCTCAGAGCTGAAGGTGTTACAGTTGTGTTCAAAAAGGTGATACTTTTCAGGTCTGTGGTTAAAAAGGAGGAAGCTCAGGTTTTCACATGTAGATTGTCATTTTTGTGCCATTTCTGTGCAAAACCGTTATGAGAGATTTCCTAAACAAATATGCCATTCTTTATCTCTTCACACAGAATAGGAAAATATGCAATTGCCTGTTAAATGCAAAGAACTAAGATATATACTGACCTGTAAGTAGACTCCCTGAGCGAAGACAGATATTCCTGAAAAAGGTCCCGGGGAACTTCTGTGTTTCCAAGGTCCACTGTGGAATCGGGCATACCTAGAATAGTACCACCCTGAAACATGACATTATTTCATGATCACAATGGGTTACAGTCATTTGGCCCTGTTTGATGTCTCTAACATACCCTTTTATTTTTCAGATATCTTGAGAAACAAATGCCTCATAAACATGCATTGATCATCTCTTACCGGAAAGCAGCTTGCTATGCCTCCTCCTCCATAGAAAAACTCTTCCCCATAAACCACTACAGAGGTGTGCCTTCATTGAGTAATTCAAGAATAATGCATTAAAATAAAGACACGTTAAATTCAATTCTTTATTAAAATTAAACAAATGCACAATAGAAACATTTTCACTAGTGGTCTAAGACCTTTGCAATCTACTGTATACAGTGCATTGCCTGATAATAAAAGTAAAGAACAATCCTCACCATATTCCCTCGACTTGCTTTCCTGTCAATTTGGATAAAAAAATGCAATCAGTCATTTCTTTACATACTTCCAAAGGTGTTTTTTAAAGAAGGTATAAAATATCTTATTTCCATTTAACTTTACGAAATAAATAACAATCAAAAAATCTCAACAACAGTAAAACGGAACTCACCTAACATCATGGGACTCAGTTGACGGGCCAGTCCTTTTGACACGTCATAAATGTACAACTTCACGTTGTAAGAGCTTCCGTCAGCCATCGCTACGACTTTAAACAAACGTGTGTTGTTTACAAACAAATACGCAACTCTACAGCTAGCAAACTGAAACTTAGCTTGAGTCTCTCGCTCTGACTGAACTCGTAAAACCAGACTTCAGTGCTTTACATCGTCGCATTAAACATTCACATAAGAAATGCATTCGTTGTGGGTTCAAGTTATTTTAAGAATATAATGAACCACGGATTGTTGACAAATAAAACGCAGCGTACATGTCCGCCTTTGTCGCAGTGACTCAAGATATCTCGATACCGGTTATGACAAATGGATTATTCTTTCGGGACCCAACCAATGGCAGCACAGACACAGCTGCCAAACATCTGTAATAACCTCCAAAACGCTAGATGGCGATTTTTTTTTTATAAAACTAAAAAACAAAACAAATATGACTGCGTTCATACATATTTAAATATCAGAATAACATTACAAATGGTAAACAGTTATTATTATGTTAATCTGAACGCGGTTCAGGGCTCCCAGAAACGTTTGTTTACTTCCTCCTTAACCAGTGACTCCGCTTTTGTCTCGCCATTGGGTTTTGCCTTTTCAATAGTCGTCTCTGATTCGCTAATGGAGCTGTCACTCAAATTGTGGCGCACTGATTGGATACACATACGCGGTTTTATAGGAATACAAAGTTCTCTTGCGGAAAAGAGAAAATGTAAATATAACATTTAAGAAAATTTGCTTTGTTTCCCCCCAAACTTTAATTTTAAACAACCCTGAAACGCTTCTTAGAAAAAGCGAAGAACAATGGCGGATTTGAGAGAGTACTATCAAAACGAAGACGAAGAGGATTCGTTCATTGATATGTTGCACGCTTTGTACTCCATTTAACTTACTTATATTAAATTAAATATAAATTCCTAATTACTTTTAAATCCATAGGTGCTTACAAAACCAGTGGCCGCGACAGTCTGGCGTTTCTGGTTGATGGATCCAAAGAAATGTTCATCAAAAGGTGAGGATGGAGAGCAATCAAATTTTGACATGACTATGCAGGTTAGTCAAATTGTAATATTTTATTAATTCATTATCTTTTATTTTTACCATATATTGGTATATGGTAGAGCAAGAACCCAAGAAACTTCTTCAAGCATGTCTACATCTACCACGCCTACCTGCTTCACCTGGTGGGGAACTAACTAATCTGCTTTTCAGATTGCATATATATGATGGGGAAGTTATCTCATGTACTGATTCCCTTTTCAGGAGCCAAGCAAGAAAGTAGCTCAGTTGGCTGAAAAGACCATGGGCAGTGGGGATGTCCAAATACTCACACTTGAGAGCGTGCGCACATGACAGGAAGTAATTGTGTCCCAGATCTTAAAAATGGCAAAACGCAGTACCCTTAATGCACACTAAATCCACATTATCTCGAATACCGCTCCAGAGCGCTATTCAAGGCTTAGTGTATCCCATCATGCATCATGTTAATGGAAATAAATCGTGAGACTTTTTACAGATCTCTTGAGAGGTCACGGAAACCTTTGTAAAGTATGTGAAATATTAATAATAATTAGATATTATATATGATTTGGTAGAAAAACAGTGTTTTTATTTTTTATTGGTGCAGAGATGAGTAGTGGTGATATTTATTTTGTACAACATTTTTAACCTTATTTTATCACTTAATTAGAAGCACCACATGTTAAAATTGTCATGTTATAGGGACTACTGAACAGACATTTAGAAGTTGATTTTAAAATGCAAAGTATTTAAATTTTTTATTAAATTAAACCTATTTAAACACTTGTGTCCCATCAGGTAATGAAAAGTTTGACACACACTTGTGGTCTTCATGTGGTCTGGTTCTTTTAAAAGAGGACTCAAGTGTGAAAAGACCCTAATTTAGGAGCTAAGACCTAGTCCTTACACTTATGTTATGAATCACACTTATTCCTAAGTGTAGAAATAAAAGCAAGACGACATCATTCTCACAGTTTTGACACACTTGAAGTTTATTACTTGAAATTATACTTGGTTTCACTGCAAAGTTTTGTTCTGTGTATAAATGTGTATGTGACAAATAAAAATTATGAATTAGAGAAGAAATGTTGCCAAAGTTAATGGTTTTGGTTAAAGGTTATGGGGCATTTTTTTCTTTTTTGTTTAAATGCCAATCTTAAATAATTTGGTATTTATAATAAACACTGAACTATTATATAAAAATATTATATTATTTTTATGTCTTTAAAAATTAGCATGTACTGGTAATACATTTCTTCGCCAATATAGAATAACATCTGCCAATACCGATGGTTTAAGGGAAAAACAACCAACTAATGCTGTGAACTATAAAGGGAGTGTCTAATTTTGTACATTATTAGAATATTAGAGTTTAAGAGTTTAACATCTTCTAGTTATTTTTGTAATCACACTCTTTATATAATATACAACTCAATTAATAATAATAATAATAAATGTATTTTAAAGGCACCTTTCAAAACACTCAAGGACACTGTAGAGTTGAGTGATAGTCAGAATAATCAAGACAACATACAACAAAACAACAGCTGTTTAACACATGATTTAAAAGTAGTCAGACCATCACTTTCTCGTATAGATTGTGAAAGAAAATTCCAGAGATGAGGAGAAGCGCAGCTAAACGCCCTTGGCCCCATAATGACTAAACGAACAGGTACAACAAGGGAAACCATTGAAGAATATCTAAGAATAGGCTCCAAGTGTAGATTTGAAGCAAGTCGAAGAGATATGAGGGTGCAATATTATGAAGAGTTTTAAAAGTGAGAAGCAGAATATTGTACACTACTTGATATTTAACAGAAAGCCAGTGTAAATGATAGAGAACAGAAGAGATATGCTCAATGGAGGAGGTTCTAGTAATTATACGGGCAGCTGTGTTCTGGACCAACTGAAGGAGTTTGTGAGGTAACCCAAACAGAAGAGAGTAACAATAATCAGTGTGTGAGGTGACTAGAGCATGTACAACAATGGCTGTGGAATTGGATTGCTAGGAATGGATGTATGGACGACTGATGTTACATAGATGGAAATATGCAGATGGTGTAGTATTGCTTGCATGCTTTTCAAAACACAAGGTACTATTAAGGACAACACCCAGACTCTTAACCTGAGAAGATGAAGAGATTATAGAATTATAAGTGGAGAGTGAAAAGCTATTGAATTTTGGCAAATTAGATTTAGTGCCAACAAGAAGAACCTCTGTTTTATCAATATGCAGATTGAGAAAGTTGTGTGAAAACCGGGATCTATCTAAGATAGGGGAAGAAAGAAAGGTAGAATTTGGCTTGGAGGACAAATAGAGATGGGTCTCGTCCGCATAGTAATCAAAACTAGTTCCATATTTCCTAAGAATAACCAAGAGGTAATAATTAAACTATAAATAAAACAGGGCCCAAAACAGAGCCTTGAGGATCTCCAGTGGTAACGGATGAAGAGTATGATCTGAAATTTTTAATCTGGACAAATTGAGTGTGCCCAGTTCTGATGTAAACAAAGGGGCAGTATTAGTAAAATAGACAGTCTGAGATGTTAAAGGTGCAATTGTATCAAGTGCACTATGCAGTCTCTCTCTTTAATAGGAAACCAAGTAATCTGGAGTAGAAAAGCAATCTCTCCTTAAGAAATTGTCAAGTCTATCAGAAAGAGCAGATGGATCAATGTTCTTAATATTCTGAATGAGATGGAACAACCCATGTTGATTTTTTCTGCCATTTAGTTAACACTGAATGATAACTTCTAATCTGAAGTTTCCTTAAGTCCAATGCAAGACAATTGGAAGGAGTTACACCCCAGCAGCACATAAAGTCAAGAACCTTTACAATGAGTTGGAATACAACAAATTGTATTCACAGAAGAGGTTTAACTTTTTTTGACCATACATTAAAAATAACAAAATAGTTCCAGAATGCAGTATATATATATATATATATATATATATATATATATATATATATATATATATATATATATATATATATATTTACACATATATATGTATGTATGTGTGTATGTGTATGTTTGTGTGTGTGTGTGTGTTCAAGGTTAAAATTCTCTCTCGGAGAAGGTGTCAAACTGGCAGTTGGCGTGTATGTGTTGGCCAGGACTGCCTACAAACCTCCTGCCATCAGACTTTACAGAGATACTAATGAATCAGTGCACACTAAACCTATTACTTCAACCCCCATACTTTTGCCAAACGATATGAAGAGGGGCACAGGAAAGGAACTAGATGTCACCTCGAATCAAAATCAAAACTATCACAAAACTATACTGTAATTAGCTGTTTGTGTCCCTTTTATCTAAAGGTTAACACATTTTCTTATCATACTAAATGTACTACTTACTATGAAGGTTTATGGGAAGAAACAGATTGTGATGGAAAAGGATGAGGTGGATGAGATAAGGAAGTTCAATGATCTAGGTCTAGTTCCGATGGGGTTTAAGTCCATGGAGCGCCTCAAACTGCAGCATCATATACGGCCCGCACTCTTCATATACCCTGAGGAAGAGCAGATATCAGGCAGGTCTTCATTGTTTGATGTCTTGAACCTAAGCACCTCTTTGAGTTCAATCCAAGTGTTTTCGTAACTGATTATTTATAGATTTTTGAAAGCTAATGTGCAGTTCCTTATTTGTTTATATATTTTTTGTTTACCATAGGAAGCTCCTGTATGTTTACAGCTCTGCTATTGAAGTGCAGTGAAAACCTTTTATTTGCATTGTGCAGATACATCTCTCGCCGTAACACTTCACCTTCTTGTTCCCCAGAGAGAAGAACTTGATCAGAGTCAAACCTAGGCATCACCTCCAGGTAACTGCAAACAAGACTCAATAATTTTCATTTACACTGAACATGTTACTTTCAACTGTATGGCTAATTTATTTTTTAAATATATATGAAATTGTGGGTTCTGTATTTTAGGCTTCCATGTGATATTTCTTCCCTTTGCTAGCTGATTACATAAACACTTTGGATGCTCATGTGGGTCCCAAAGCCTCTGGTGAGCAGGTAGACAAGATGAAAGAGATTGTGCACAAGCTCCGGTTTCAATTCAGGTGTGTGTGTTTTTTTTAAAGGTTTTGCAAAATGCATTCTTCAATCATGGGTTTTTAGTTGATTTATAGTGCAACTCTTATGTGTTCACAGGAATGATGCATTTTAAAATCCAATGCTACAACAGCACTACAGAAACCTAGAGGCTTTGGCTCTGGATATGCCTGCACCTGAGCCCATTGAGCATTTAACAAGTATCCCTTATGTTCTGAAATGTTTTTAATGGATAATTGTTCTTTTTTTATTATTCTATTACTGTCTCACACTCTGTATGGTCCCTCAGTTCCCAAGGTACAAATGATGGATGATTGTCTTGGCCCACTGGTTCAAGAGTTCAAAGGTTTAGTCTATACTCCTGATGATAACCCAGAAGGGAAGGGAGGTTTCAGATGATATTGTATTAATATAAAGCATGAATCAGGGATGTAATTTTTGATTTAAGATGATAAAAAAAAAAAAAAAGATTTGTAAAAAAACAGAAACTAGAAAGTATGACTCATGTGAATTGCTTAAATCTAATAAAAAATCTAATAAATAAACGCTACATTTCCAAATACATTTATTTATTGTATGGATACAATGTATTGTATTTCCAACAAAACTGCATGAGCTATCGGTGCCATCGAACTGCTCTGTGCAAAACGCCCTTTGAGTATAATGGTCCACAATTAACAAATCAGTGTTGTTCAAGCTGTACAAGTCATGCTGTGACATCTGGCCACTGCGTGTCTCAAAATGAAGCATGGCACTGTGTTCATTTACAAGCAAGCAGCTCATGATATCCAAAAGTTTTCACATGAATTCCATCTCTGCAAGGACTGGGTCACTATACTGTATATATATATATATATATATATATATATATATATATATATGTGTGTGTGTGTGTGTGTGTGTGTGTGTATTTTAAAAAAATGCAGCAAGTGCCAAGCCTATTCCCAAATTTGTTATGAGAATCATTTATAAATCTGTCAATAAAAAAGAAGATGTAGGGTCTCTGTACTATTCTGTAAAATAAAAAATTATCCAATATGAAATACTTATATGTATAAATACTTATACGTATAATTATATTTGCTTAATTTACCGTACAATGCATTAATTCAGGAGTAATGTATTTCTATTTAATTTTTTATAAAAAAAATATTATTATGTAGTCCTATTGAATTTGGGGGGGGGTTCAGAGCATCATGGCTCAGTAAGCATTGGAAATTATGTCCATAGACAGGCTGTCCTGTTTTAGTAACAGTGGCACTACATTCACAAATTCTGGCACTTGGCAGTAACATAATCTCGACTTAAATGGTCTTTTTCTTTTGTCCAACTGAATCTGGTATTGGTGGAGCTGAAAAAAGGCCAAAAGCTAGGATGTCAGAGAAAGAGCTGAAAAACCATGTGGAAAAGGGCACCTTGGGAAAACTGACAGTGCCTGTGATAAAAAAATACATGCAGGCAGTTTGGAATACGTACAATAGGAACCAATAAACAGGAGCTTATAGATGCCCTGACCCTATACTACAAATAAAGGTTCTAAAGTCCTTGACACCTTGATTTCATACTTGTTCATAGAATAAATACAGAAAGATTTGTCTTTCTGCACATTCTAATTGAAAATTACGTTCAGCATTGTGACTGTTGTCATAATGGATGTAATAAAAGCTTTGACGGTGGCATTGAACGATCATTATTTCACCTCATTTGCTTGCTATTCTTTAAACAGCTACACCAGCACTGGCATGATTAAATACATGACATTAAATGAGGACATTTAATCAAACACCTTGAAACACTTGTGGTTTAACTTGAATTAGTAAAAAAAACATTTATTAATGTAGTCCATTGATACTTTGGAGGTTGGTCATGTAGACTACAGAATTTCTGCCTGCTAAATTGAACACCTATCCTGAATGTAATTTTACAAATCCATTCTTGCATATATGTTTAGTGAACATTTTGGTTCAGTAACTAGATTAATACTCTTTCAACAACTTTAAACTTATTTTAAATCCATTCCACTGATTTTACTCAAAGATTGGTGTAGAAATTATGGGAAGAGAAATACACATTCCATCTCCCTCCTATAGGTATAAGAAAATAACTTATACTTATTATTTTGTTATACAGCTAATAAACAGTTTACTAGTTTGTGGGTTTCCAAAACTCCTGGAATGAAGTAATCAGGCATTGTCATTCGTTTTCTCATTAGCACGAAATGAAAACACTCGGAAGGATGGCTACTCATTTGCCACAGATGTTTGAAATCACAGCAGCTCTAAAAGTACCTCTGGATTTTATTGTCTGATAAACCAATAAAGCACAGAGATAGAAGGCTGTTTATACAGACCCTTCACACACACACACACACAAAGAAAAATTAATGTCTCCAAAAAGAAATATGAAGGCTCTTATTAATCTCTTCATGTGGGCGACCGAGACGTGTTTGACAGTCCCATGGGATGCAACCTGCTCGTGACGAAAGCCAGCCAATGACGTTTTGCGCATGCTCACGTTGAGCCAGAGAGCTGCAAGGAAAAACTACAAGAGACAAAGGAATAAACAACTCAAGAAGTTGACGCGAAAACGCCAAGTTAAAGGAACGAAAGTAGCCCAGACTGTAACATAACGTATAGAGACAGAGGTAAGTGCTGGGAAGGAGTAGACTGACCATTTGAAAGGTGTCGTTTTATCCGTTGCTAACAAACGAGTAGCACGTAACAGTTAGCCAGAGAGTGTTAAATTGGTCTGAACGCTGTAGTTCAGAAGCCCAAACAGAAATAAGGCTTGTCTTGTTAAACTTGTGTACGAAGTGTTATATATCGTTTCTGTCCGAGAATAAGTCATAAACACCCGTCCAGTCACCTGGCAGGAAGTTTTGTACACTCAATCCCAATGCGGTCATCCTGGGCACCACTACACATTATCCGCCTTTTTTTAGGTGTCAAAAGGGTTCGTGTTTAGACTTGCCACTCGTTTAAACGCTATTAATGTTCGTTTTTTCTTTCTTTCTCAAATTAGCTGATTTATAATAACTCTCTTGTTTCTTTCTGACTCTAAAGCCAAGGTTATCTCTACAGTTCTCACGGTGGTCTACTTATGGCACTTTCCAGGGTCCTGCACTGCTGACCCATTTAGTTCAAGTCATGCTGTAACTCTTTTCCACCCTGATGTCGGCCAAAATGGAAAGAACTGCTCTGCCCTAGTGGTTACTATGGTGCTTGACAAGTCTTTGTGCAATAACAACATGAAGAACACAGAAAGAGGACACAATCGATTCTGCTTCTGAGAAGATACGTCGGTTTCCACTTGTGTTTTTGTTCTTTTCACTAATTCACTGCAAGGTGCACTGGCTCACCTTTCACTCCAGTAGCGACCTCCCCTCCCCTTGCCACTCATCTCGTGCAGCTGAGAGGTTGCTGTGGAGATGATAGTGGTGACATAGAAGCAGGAATGGGGAGTACTCCATGTTCTGGTAAGGGGAGGGGGGTCGGGGGTTTTCCGGAGCTGGGCTGTATGCCATGGAAAGTCAGCAAGCAGAAAGGAGAAGTCGTCGGTGGACGTGGGTCCGAGCTGGAGGATAGGCCTGATGCTGGAACGCCCCCCACCTCGTCACAACCTCCTACCATTTATCACGAAAAGCAGCATCGGGAGCTGTGCGCTTTGCACGCCCTGAACAATGTCTTCCAGGACGGAGCGGCATTCAGCCGTGATGCACTTCAGGACATCTACCAGAGGTCAGTGCTAAGATTACGTATTGTTACTGAAGTGATCTAAGTTTGGAATTTTTTTTTTTTATGGCACACTTTTGCATCCTCTTACTTTTTCAGGCTCTCCCCTAGCACACTGGTCACTCCCCACAAGAAAAACATGCTGGGAAATGGCAACTATGATGTGAACGTCATCATGGCTGCATTGCAGACTCGTGGGTTTGAGGCTGTTTGGTGGGACAAGAGAAGGTATTTTATTAGGCTGTTGTAGATTTAAGTCCTTCAAAAATGTGGTTTAAAACATGGCAAAATCTTGGAAATGTCTTTTTTGAATTCATGTTGGTTTCATATGGTTTTGAAAAATGTACGTATGGTATAGTCAGGATGAAATAGAAATTACAGAAGTTTTCTTTTTTATTGTAATGTATAGCCAAGTAAAACCTTAAACAGTAGGGAGGGACTTGATTTTGTCCTCTAGGAAATTGTTTGATCAGCTGATCCTTGTCGTTTGCAAATTGCTGCAGTCTCATGTGAGTGATGCTTTTTTTTTATTTATTTTTTTTATATGTACTTTTCCGTGATTTCATTTAATTTAGTGGGTTTTTTTTTATCATTATGATGCCAACTACCAAGTTTGTTGTACCACCCATTTCACAAAAATATTGGGATCGTCCACCCTAAAATGAAATACATACAGGTCATTCCAAACCTGTATGCATTTCTTTCATCTGCAGAACATAAATTAAGATATTTTTAACATTTGATAACTTAACCGTTTTGGTTCCCATTGACTTTAATTGTATAGACGAGAAATACAATCCAAGTCAATGGGAACCGAAAGTTTAGTTACCAACAATAAAATATCATCTCTTATGTTCCACAGAAGAAAGTCTGGTGAGTGTGAGTAAATGATGACAGAAATTTTACAGACTGTGACTTTTTTTTTTTTTGTTTGTTTTTTTTTGTTTTTTTTCTGTGTATTTGTTATGCTTTAGGGATGTCTGCAGCATTGCACTACCGAACGTCACTGGATTCATCTTGAATGTGCCATCCAATCTGCGCTGGGGGCCGTTGCGACTGCCCCTCAAGCGGCAACACTGGATTGGAGTTCGAGAAGTGGGAGGAGTCTACTATAACTTGGACTCCAAACTTCGCATTCCTCATGCTATCGGAACAGCTGATGAACTGAGGTAAGTGTGAAATGCTAAAGCGGAAAGTAGCAGTGGGTTTCAATACCAAGCTCTTTTTTTTTTTTTTCTCTCTCTCTTGCTATCATTCTGATTGTTTCACAGGAAGTTCTTGCGTCACCAGCTTCGAGGGAAGAACTGTGAACTCCTATTGGTTGTGCCAGAGGAGGTGGAAGTCCACCAGACGTGGAGGTCTGATAACTGATGAATGTTTTTGATTGCTTTTTTTTTTTTTTTTTTTGAGAATTCTCAAATTAATGCTCAGGAGGGAAATGTGAGGTTCAATCAGGGACCCATATAAAGAGCAAATGGAGTCGCACTCAACTAGTCATGAAAGCACACTGCTCAGACTTTGTTTGCACATACACACACACACACACACACACACACACCCCGCTGGACTCTTGCCATGGAGACTGAAGCAGCAAAGGACACAGGGATATCACAAGACTAAAAACTAAACACTACGCAGAGAATTTTATTTGGTTCTTTGGGATTCTGATGCATTTTTTTATACATTGATTTATTTTACTTTGTACTGTTTTCTGACTTGAAAGTAAGAGGTTATGGAATTCTTAGTGATGTGTATCACCTGTCATCTTCACCACTTCTCTCTTTCCAAGTGATTTCACATGCATTTATGTGTCTGAACTGTCCACCACACATTACAGGTCACCAAAAAGGTGTTTGTTTGACCAACTGGATTTTGTTTAACAGGGTGCATATGTACTTATTTAGTGCATGCACTTGAAGATTTAGAGAAAGAACACAGTAGCCCCTGATTAACCGTTTCCTACATATTTAATGGCATAGTGACAGATGAGATGTTTCCTGTGTATCACAGTACAGCATGGCACCACACTAATTGGATGTTTTGTGTTAGTTTCCTATAACAAATGTTACCAAAATGGTCCCTTGTTAATATCTTACCTTAAATTGTTGCTCTCGACACGCTTTCTTGTTAAACAGTTAAGGTTAGACTTGATGAATCCTAGACTACATGTAGGAAAATAAAAGTGTGAGAGTGTTGGTAGTTAAAAAAAAAAAAAAAACCTTCGGCTGCCAAAAACCTTGTTATTAATGGAAACTGTTGTATGTACTTTTTAAATAGAAATAAGTTAGAAAGTTTGAGATCTCTGAAATCTTGCAAAGTTTATTATCTTTGATTGATATTGACATGGCCTTAAACTGTTTACAGAGGGAGCTGATTTACACAAAGGGAAGTCTAATAACGCATCTCAGGTTATCTTCAGATCCAACTTGATTAAATGTCACTTATGAAACACTGATCTTCAACATATTATGTAAAATGCTTCAAATAGATTATAGACACTCGAATCAGATACTACAACTTAAAAGGACCATTCCACATGTCCATACATGGGGTGCTTTGTTATACTGTAGAGATGAATAGATTCCTTTGCCATGACAATCTAAATCCCCACAACCCTTTTTTCGGGGGACAGGGACAACATGTGCTCATGCCATTGTTTTCCATTCAAATAAAATGCTTATGATGGCACTTTATGTAAGATGTAAAATGTGCTGTGACATCATTAAAAATGTCTTTGTATGTATGCAGTCAGTGTGATGCTGCTTTTCTATCTTGTTCATACATCACTGGAGATTTTCATTCTTTTAGATGCCATTATAGACTACCATATATGATCATCTGTGTGAGAAACCCTCATCCTGAATTTAAACATATATTTGTATGTATAAAGACCCAATTTATATTGTGAAGAATTAATAATATGGGATATTTAGCTACTTTTATGTTGTTACTATTTACATTAATTATTTTTTGTTTAATTTATTTTTTTAAAGCTTTTAGCAGTTTTTCTCTACATTGTTTTCAGCCTCCCTTGCATACTCCCTTACCTTTTTTATGTAATAATTTTACATAATCGTAAAGCTACAATAACTTTTCATTCATCAAATATTCCACAAAAATATTGAGCAGCACAACCATTTTGAACATTGATTAATTATAATGTTTTTCGAGCACCAAATCAGCATACTAGAACGATTTCTAAAAGATCATGTGACACTGAGGAATTAAGTAACAGTTGCTGAAAATTCAGCTTATTCAGAAATAAGTGACATTTTACAAATTATTGAAATAGGATAGTTATTTGAGACTGTGATAATATTTCACAAAAACTAGTTTATTTATTATTTTATTTAATATTACTTTACTCCTTTTTTTAATATCTGATATTGCAAAAAACAAATCTGAAAGATAAGCAATATTAACCACATAAATCCTGCTAGAAAAAAAAGTGGTGCAAGTCAATCCGCTGTGTGGCGCACGGGAGCGCGCTGCGCGCTGCAGATGTGTCGCAGATTTAAGAAGTCACTGTACTCATCTCGTACAAGGAAATGGAGCAGTGCAAAGTATAACATACTGAATTGTAAACAAGGCAGCGGAAGAGCGGGAACGTGTGCCGCCATTCTAACAGTGCATGTGCATTTTCATAGTTATTTTAACGACAAGAAGGAAAAGAACAAAGATACATTGACAGCTACTTCATTATTTTAGGGGAACAACTTAAATGATGGAACTGTCTGCAATTGGTGAGCAAGTGTTCGCTGTGGAATCAATCATAAAGAAAAGAGTTAAAAAGGTAAGTGACATGCGCGTGTAGCTGTGTGTTCCCCGACAGATCAGTCTGTGCAATCCCGCTGCACACACACACATGTTCGAGGGGCGAGGACACACACGTACCCCTCACAACAACAGCGTAGAAGTGTGTTTGTAGCGTTAGTTAATAACTTCGATGATGACGCATGTCGCACAGCACGCTTTTGGTGATTCTATTCGTAGTCATGGAGACTGCGCGGCTTCTCTAATAACTAACGTAAGGTTTAGCCATTCAGATACAGCACCTGAGGTTTATTTTGGATTTTAAACCAACGTTTGAGGTTATAGGTAGCTCTCAGTTACTTTGAAATACAATTAAAACATGTGGTTATCTTAAAATAACGTTTGATAAATTACCGTTGCTTTTGGTCTCGTATGAAATCTCAGGATTAAAATAAAAAGGAGGAGCTGTTAGTTTAGGGATCGTCCCTCTTTAATGCTTTATTACGAAACCGTGTAGCTGCGTCATCGCACACGTAACAGTTACAAGACAAAAACAATACATTCAGAAGAAACGTTTAATCGAAATTCTTACTTACGTTATCTTAATAAATATAGTATTGGTTTATTTATGTTTTTTCTTTTTTATTCTAATGCTCAAGGGTCATGTCGAGTATTTATTGAAGTGGAAAGGGTGGCCTCCCAAGTAAGTATTACAATTATTATTATAATAATTATTATTATTACAGAATAAGCTTGATTTTCTTTTTTTTAAATATATTTATTCCTGGTAGTTTTACAGTTATTACTGTAGCGGCTGTGATATTTTGTTTATTTATTTGCATGTCATCATGGCCGTAGCCAGGGTTTGAAAATTAGTGAGGTCTGGGGTGGGGTTGAAAATTATAATATAATAACCCCACATTATATACTAACACTTTGAAAGATGTTTTGTTTTTTGTTTTTAGCATGATTTTGTGAAAATGTAACTCGAACACTGAAAGACTTCTTCATTGCTGTTCTTGTTCTACAGATCTCTGTCTGCACTAGTGTCATATGCTATTGTTTTGATAGATAAAGTCTCTGACAGATAATATCATGATTTTTGCCTTGAGCAATGTGATATCCTGTCAGCAATAACATGTCTGGCGGCTCCTTTGATTACTGTCAGTTTAAGTTCTTGTGATGATCACAGTGTTGCCTGATATTTCTAAGAAAACTAATAAAAACCGAGAAATAAATGATAAATAAACCGAAATGAGTTCAAACTTTTGTAAATAAGATAATATAAAGATATCGCTAATCTTAAAGGGGTCATATGATGTTGCTAAAAATAACATTCTTTGGTGTATTTGGTGTAATGAAATGTGTTTATGTGGTTTAAGGTTCAAAAACCACATTATTTTCCAAATATTGTACATTATTGTTTTTCCTCTATCCCCCGACTTTCTGAAACACAGTTGATTTTTACAAAGCTCATCGGTCAGAAAAGCAAGATGTGCTCTGATTGGCCAGCTATCCAGTGCGTTATGATTGCCCGAATACCTCAAGCGTTACCATCTGAACACTGGCTGGAGCATTAAAACCCATTATAAACCAGCACAGATCAGCTCTCAGCTCTATGATGAAGTGGATATCGTCCTCTTTTGGAAGGCTAAACAAAGTAGTTTCACTTTCACAACGAAACACACAGCATCTCTATAACATGGTAGCGCTGCAACAACATTACTACAACGAGAAAGAAGGTTATGCCTTCTTTGTTGTTTTTTTGCGTGAACATTTGGCCGGCTTTATGCAAATCTACCCACATAGTGACGTAGACATGTGGGGGTGTGTTAGAATTAGCCGTTTTAGGAGGGCGTGGTTATCTCTTAACTTTGATAAAGGATATATCTTTGGATTTGAGACTTTAGTTTTTGCAACTTTACAGATCTTCTTTATGCACCAAGCATGTAACACTCCAAAGAGAAAGGAAAAATTTAAATTGCATCATATGACCCCCTTAAACTGCAACTTCTCGTTGAAAGTAGAAAAGACAAGTCCAAAGATGCTTATAATAACTGGATCTGGCAACACGGTGAGCCTGCTCCGTCACTCGCAATTCTCTCATGCCTCGTTCACTCTGCCAGCGTCTCCCACTAAACATTCTTGCAAACTGTCTAAACCTTATTATACACGCAGACACTCAGAGCTTTAAACAGCAGATTAGTCATTTAAGAGAACAAATTGTATTTTTGGACATGAAACATTTACCGAGGTCCGGACCTCGGTGACCTCATAGCTGGCTACGGACATGGTCAATAAATATGTATATGTGGCCGTTTTTTTATGTTTTAATGACTTTAAAGGTACAGCACATGGGAGCCAGAGGAGCACATTCTAGACCCTCGACTGGTTTTAGCGTATGAGGAAAAGTGAGCAGTTATAAAAATGAAATTTCCTTATTCATTCTTTCTTTCACTTTCAGCCACTAGTATATTAATTCGTCCACACTGCATTTACTCATTATTTCTAATTGCAAACAGAGAACAGAGAGAAATGTCAGTGAGGTGTCGTAAAAGAGGCCCAAAACCGAAAAGACTCTTCATGCAGGTAATGACCACTCCAACATCTTCATCACTGTGATTATTTCCCTGCTAAATTCAAATCATTAAAATCATGTCTGTCCAGTGTTAAGTATTATTTATATACCATTATAGTTTTATTAATATTAACCTTTATTTGTCTACTTTAAATTTAAATTTTTATTATTTTTTTGTTTTTTTAATATATTATTTTGATCTAGTTTATTTTCATTTTAGTTTTTACTACAATTTATTTTATTTCCAGTTAATCAAAACGAAACTTAAAAATGCTGCCTTGACAACTAACTGAAATAAGTTTTCCATCGAATATTTGTTTAATCTAATATAAGCTTTATAATCTTTACTTTAATGAACAAAATGTTTTCATAGTTGTAGTTATAGTTATTAATAACAATTCTGTGTCTATCCACATATTGCTGTCTCGAAGAGTAACATTTACGCCATGGATCTGCCCAGCGCACAGAAAGATGCCGAGGAGCTCTCGCTTGACCCTAGGTTCCAGTCCACAGGGGCTTGTATTTATCAACGATTAACCCTCCACGAGAAAAAGAAGAAAAAATCCAGAGAGACTTCTGAGGAAGAATGGGATAGAAGAGAAGAAGAAGATGATGACGATGATGATGAGGGGGTTATGGAGGAGGAGGAGGAAGAAGAAGAGGACAAAAGACAAGGAGGAACTAAAATTGGCAGCAACACTTTAAACAGTAAGTGTGGGGGGGGGCTCTCTTGACATTAAATCGGTACACAAACAGCTGTATTTGAACAGATCCAGGAATTTTTGTCGTTGTTGTTGTAGTAGGCAAAACCCTACTTTTCTTTTCTTTTTTTTAAATTTCTTTTATCTTCGCTGGAAAATACTTGGTGACAAAGTTATAGCTAAGAAACCCACTACAATTACAAAATTATGGAAGATCGTGGAAGAGGAGAAATCAAGGTTTTTGTTGAAATGCCTTGGTTATTGTGTCAGGCATGTTAGTATAACTGGTATATCTACTACTTGTATTCCTTTACATTTTGAGTGAAGATTAAAAATATTTCAGAAAAAAATAAAGTGTTTATAGATTTTTTTGACCTCCACTGTATGTACTCTATTAGTCAAAAGTTTGGAAAAATGTTAATTTACATTAAGTTTTTGAAAGAAGTCTATTATGTTCAGTAAGCCATAATTAATTTGATCAAAAATACAGTAAAATACTATTGTGACCTTTTATTAAGGCATTTTATTACAAATAACTTTTCTGTTATTTAATATTTCTATAATAATTCTACCTTAGTAATGTTAATATTGTAATATATTTTAAAATGTATTTTATTCCTGAAATGGCAAAGCTAAAATTTAAAACAAAACATCAATACTTTTATTGAGAATGTATTCAATTTATCAAAATTGACAGTAAAGACGGTTTTTATGTGACAAAGTATTTCAATTTCAAATAAATGCAATTTTTTTTTTGAACTTTTTGTTAGTCAATAAATCCAGATAGAGACTTCTTTCAAAAATGTAATATTTATAATGTATTTTATATTTATATAACATGATGAAGGTCAAAATATGTACAAAATGTCCTCTGTGTCTCAGATCACATCAGGAGAGGATGCTGGAGTCCAACCACTGAATCGGAGGCAATGACTAGATCTCCTTTACCTGAAGACTGGAGTCCAGTTATGGGCCCAGAGGAGGTCATCGTGACAGATATCACCATCAACTCACTGACTGTGACTTTTAGAGAGGCCTTGGTAGCAACGGGCTTCTTCAGGAGCTGGGAGATGGAGATCGACCATTACAGAGGCTAAGGGTGGTCAGAACGAGGAGGAACAAGAATTGGTACATCCCTTGTCTTGCATTGTTGATTATGTGCTTGCACAACTTCCACCAGTGTTTCAGACTACATTTACTTGCACTATTAGTTCTAAATGAGTTAAAACGTTCCAAAATGTTTCAGCGTTTACAATCAATCAAAGTAACAGTCCATCTAATGACAATACTGATAGTATGATGAAATTGTTAACTTGTATTGACCATGAAACAAATCAAGCCAGTTCTCTGAAACTGGATCGCAGTGAAGTTGACAGATTTAACTAAATGGGATAAACTTCATTTGGTCTAGTCATGTATTTGCATGCAATACATAATGGTAGTTCAGAGTAAGTCACACAATTAAGTATTCCTAAAAGCCAAGCTGTCACATACACATTCACATTACATGGATATGTGTGTGTTTGTGTGTGTGACCCTGGACCACAAAACTAGTCATAAGGGTACATTTTTCAAAAGAGATTTTTACATCATCTGAGAGGTGAATAACTAAGCTTTCCATTGATGTATGGTTTATTAGGATAGGACAAGATTTACAACTATTGGAAAATCTTGAATCTGAGGGTGCAAAAAAATCAAAATATTGAGAAAATTCAGCAATGCACATTGTTTTAATATATTTATAGTAGGAAAATTTACAAAAAAAAATTTATGGAACGTGATCTTTACTTTATATCCTAATGATTTTTGGCATAATAGAAAAATCATTGTATGGGTCAAAATTATCGATTTTTCTTTATGCCTAAAATCATTCAAATATTAAGATCGTGTTCCATGAAGATATTTTGTGTATTTCCTACTGTACTGTAAATGTAACAAAAGGTAATTTCTGATAAGTAATATGCATTGCTAAGAATTCATTTGGACAACATTAAAGGTGATTTTCTCAGTATTTCGTTTTTGTTTTGTTTTTTGCACCCTCAGATTCCAGATTTTCAAATAGTTGTATATCTGCCAATTATTGTCCGATCCTAATAAACCATACATCAATGCAAAGCTTATTTATTCAGCTTTCAGATGATATATAAATCTCAAATTTGAAAAATTCACACTTAAGACACACTTAAGTTTTGTGGTCCAGGGTCAGAAAATATACTTGGTAAACATGTTCTAATCTTGACCTTCAATTTAAATTGCACACCAGCTCATGCAGTAAATTAGAATTAGTGGCCTACTGATACCTCAAATATGTGAAATACAAAATACAGCGTTTAAACACAGTTTGCCATCCTTGATACTTCATAAACAAAATATAATGGTGTGGGGAAAAAAAATCTGCACTCATCATTGCACAATTATGTTCTAACTTTGAGCGTAATAATGTGTATGAAGTAAAGTTGCATTTAATTTTTTCCCCAGCATTTGCTTGCTAATATCTCACATCTATTTGCAGTGTTTGTGCAATTTTTTTTTTAAGTATGCACCATCTTGCACAGAAGTCTACCATGTTAGATTTAACTTGACTACTGTTTGTATTTGGTGTTATTTTAGTCCAAGATGAAAACTGAGACCCGAAGGCAAAAATAATATTGATTTCTATATTGAGGTAGATGTATATTTAGCCTCTAGGAATGTCCATCTCTGGGGGCTCAACTGTTTAGTATCTGACATCATCTGACCTGTATATATTTGATGAGACTATGTCTGTGCCAAATGTCTGTGGTTGCTTTTGCTAAGAGTATTTGCACTTTAAAATGGAAAACTTGGTATTATGATGCCATAAATAAAACCTTGGTGTAACTGTATCATTATCCATTACATTTTTATATTTAATCAGCAATGTATAGCACTGTGTGGACTTAATTTAGTTTCAAACTACCTTAGGTTGACATTGTTCCAGCTCCACATCTACAATGTAAGAATTACATCACACAAGAAGCCAATTATTTTTGAATGGTACAAACATATTTTAATGTACAATTAAATAATTGGCAAAAAATCTGACCACCATAACTTAAAAAAAAGAACAGACAACCAACCAAACAAACACCAAAACTACAAAATCTACTCCTCTCAGCAAGCACAAAAAATGTTAGCAAAAGAAAAGCGATCAAAACTAAGAACCATAAAACTGTATGGTTGGTTTTCCAGTCCGTTTTAGAAAAAAAAAAAAAATTTACAGTTCAAAGCAAATTGCCACGGTTTGTACAGTGATTCATAATCTATATACCGCTATATGCACCCACAAGACATTTCTTTAAAAATGCCATATTTCTCATTATTCCCAAAGCGGGACGTATATGGTATGACAGCAGTGTCATGTTGCATCAATTAATCTTTGAAAAAGTGTAATTCAATATCAACTCTTGAATTAGCTTTCATTTTTCATTCTCAAAAATAAAATTAAATCTCTCTCTCCCTCTCCCTCTTCCTCTCCCTCTCTCTCTCTCTCTCTCTCTCTCTATATATATATATATATATATATATATGCTCTCGTTATTTATAAAATAAGGCTATTACCTCTGTTCTGTATTCATCACCCTATAACCAAGCAAAACAATTAATTTATAGGTTATTGTCATATAATCAAAAAGACCACCCACTTTTTATCTAAAACGGTCTTTTCCCACTGTATTTGTGCACAGGATAGAGATAATGACTGTCAGTGTTGGTTTATTACACACGAATGAAATCCTTGTAATGAATTACACATACAAAGGCGCATTGGTGCTTGTCTGACTTACACTCCATTTATGTATAAAAATCTGTCAGGTTAAGTCAAAGCTGCCCGTAGTTCAACTCAAAGGATCTTAAATTCTAAAGAAACACCTGTCCATTTATCTCCATTCACACGCACACACACACACTATTTAATATATATATATAATTTTTTTTTACAAAGAATTAATTTTCAGTAATTTATTTTCAGTTTTTGTTTATACATTAAGGAGACCACTTAAATCCCAAAGTTCAGAATACTACAGTTGTGTGAAAAGTCAGAACAATTCCTAGCTGGGTAGATGTGGGAGGAAAGAGAAGGACATGGAGTCAAAGACAGAAGAGGGTAGTTTCAGGTGATTATTTGCAAAATCCTAAACCCCATTCAACATTTAGTCTCAGGAGAGTTCCCTGCACTGTCCTAAACACACCTGTAGTGTCATCGGTTTCCATTACTGAAAAGAAGGGCATAATGAAAACATTCATGGGACAGGGGTGTATGAGGGTGGGAAAACTGCGACATGCATAGGACAAATATTTCCCATGCAACAAGCCATCAGAAAACACATATTCATTGCCCCAAAACTACCGAAACTTAATTTAAACCCATCCACCCCCTCAAAAAAGAAATACAATTTTAAAAAAGGGGGAAAGAAGTAGAATAAGAATATAAATTCTTCCTTTTATAGTCAAGTTCTATCAATAACAAAAATATACTCTTCAAAAATTGTAGGTTTAAATAGCATATGCCATACATTCTCCAAAACAAAAGAACAGGAAAACATCTATTAGCAAACCAAAAGAGTAGAGTAATAAATAACAAAATACCAATGTCATCATAATCATTACATTGGTCAAAATAAATCTAATACTCTCCAAAACTGATGACATTCTTGACTGTTTTGAGGAAAAAGAAAACAAAATAGTCCATTTTGTTTAAGCATTTTGCTTTTTAATTTTATGCCACTTTTAAAATTGTAAAAAATATCTATAAAAAAAAAAGAAAAAAAAAAAGGCAGACTTCTTAACCCCAAAAATATTTCTGTTTATATACCAAGATGAAATATTTCCCATCCCTTAACCAAAATCCCTTTGAACTCAATTGGCAAAAAATATATTTATATATATTTATATATTAACAGCAATAACTTACCATTCATTTAACTTAATTTGTTGACTTGCACATGTAGTATCTCCCATAGGAAGTTCAGTTTTTTTTTTCAATTATATAAGAAAAATATTAAATAATAATAATAATAATAATACTATCGATGAGAGCCTTTGTAAATCCTAGATTTGCTACCAAACTCTGGCAATCAGGACTGTTCTTTGAGCACTGCAACATTACATCAAACCTAACGAGTGATTCATATCTTGGTTATTTGTCAACATATCATTTGTTCCTTGCCCATGCAAGGCTCCCATCCCAGCGAGCTGTGAAAGCATGGCATTTTGGTCTCCTCCAAATGGGCCCTGGTCCATCGCATTAGCCTGTTGCTGCTGTTGGGATGCCTGTGGTTGTTGCTGTGGAGGAGCAACCATGCCACCATGATGTTGAGGAAGATGACCTGGGTGAGGGGATCCTGTCTGGGTTTGGGACGAGTTGTGATGGGGTGAAGGGTTGTGCTGCTGCAAGCGGGGTGATGGACTAGAGTTTGGTGGCTGGGAATTGGGCCTTGGCGAGGGCTGTGGTGAGCGGACTTGGTTGCTTAGAGAATTAGGCAACTGCTGGCCCTGCAAATGGGGAGACTGGGACATCTGTTGCTGGGGCTGCTGTGGACTCATGGGATTGTGTTGAGCAGGAGATCCTGCTCCTAAACGTGACTGTTGCTGGAGAAGCCGTTGCTGCAAAGCTTGCTGACGCATGGCTTGAGGTTGTGAACTTATCTGAGCCGATTGCATCTGTTGGTGCTGGAGGAGACCACCACCTCCAGCACCTACATCAGCACTTTGGAGTCCTGCCATAGCACTTTGCTGCTGTTGTTGCTGCTGTTGTTGTTGCTGCTGCTGCTGTTGTTGTTGCTGCTGCTGCTGTTGTTGTTGCTGCTGCTGCTGCTGCTGTTGTTGCTGCTGCTGCAACCTTTGCTGAAGCTGCAACCTTTGTTGCAGAGCTGCTGCAACCTGCTGATGGGACACAGACCCAGAGTAGCTTTGTTGGGTCCCAGGCTGAGTACCTCCCTGTTGCTGCTGGAGACCGCCAGGCTGAGGTTGGCCAGGCTGCTGTGAGGGAATTCCGGATTGGCCAAGATAACCCTGCTGATGGGGTGGTTGATGTTGGAACTGAGCATTATTTTCCATATGTTGCTGCTGCTGCTGTTGCTGCTGCTGTTGCAGCAAATGCTGCCTCATTATTTCTCTGAACTGGGGGGAGATGTTAGATATGTTGGCACCCTGATTGGGTATAACACTTTGCTGCTGCTGTTGTTGTTGTTGTTGTTGTTGTTGCTGCTGCTGCTGTTGTTGTTGTTGTTGTTGTTGTTGTTGCTGCTGCTGCTGTTGTTGTTGCTGCTGCTGCTGCTGTAGTTGTAGCTGCTGCTGCTGCTGCTGCTGTTGTTGTTGCTGCTGCTGCTGCTGTAGTTGTTGCTGCTGCTGCTGTTGTTGTAGCTGTTGCTGCTGTTGTTGTAGCTGCTGCTGCTGTTGTTGTAATGCTGCCATTTGTTGCTGTTGTTGCAAACTCCCACCCATCATAGACCGCTGCTGAAGTTGGTGCTGCTGAAGTTGATTCATGCTAGTTCCTTGTGCCATATGCATACCTCCTTGAACTGTCCCAGCATTTACATTCATTTGCTGGCCATCAATGATTCCTGGACCTCCACCAGGTCCTCCTGTAACACCCACACCTCCTGTTCCAGGTCCGCCTCGACCAAGGTACCTAGGAACGCGTTGCCTGATAAAGGTGGCCATGAGCTGAGGGTTTGAACGTAGTATATTCAGCACTTGCTGTTGTTGATGGGGAGAGCTAGGTAACCTTAAGGTTCTTAGGAGGTCCTGTATGGCAGCCTGAGATTGATTTCCAGGGCCAGCACCTACAGGTGCAGCCCCTCCTTGGCCACCTATCATTCCCATTACACCAGAATGCCCTTGCTGCTGCTGTTGACCAAGTGTCTGCTGCTGTTGTTGTTGAGGTGCAACCATTCCTTGCAGACCCATTTGGTTCATTACCCCAGGTCTCTGCTGAGGAGGCATGCCAGGACCAGTCCACTGCTGCTGTGGAGGTACCTGAAGTTGGGGTGCTCCTTGCTGGCCCTGCTGTAACTGGACTTGAGGGAGCTGAGCCTGAGGTCCTGTCTGCTGCTGCATGCCTGCTGTAATCATTCCCTGCTGCTGATCCATGTGAGTTTGGGCCACAGCTGCTTGTGTCTGGGGTGGCATTCCCTGAGGCCCAACCATTGTAGATCCAGGAAGGTTCATGCCCATCTGGCTTTGAGTTTGGGGACCCTGATGAAGACCATGTGGAGGCATCATTCCAGGAGCCTGGTTTCTTTGCAGGATCTTTTGCTGAGCCATTTGCCGTTGAGTCTCTGCGACTCGTTGAATCTTCAAGGCAATTTCTACAGCAGCAGGTGGGGGGCCAGGTAGCTGATGCTGTGGCTGATGCATCACAGGCTGCAGGTTCGACTGTTGCTGTTGAGGGAAGCTGCCTGGCACCATGCCTGGCTTTCCCATTGATTGAGAAAGTGGAGAGGAGCCTGGAGGTCTTTGCACATATGGAGGAAGGTTGTTGGCATGCTGAAGATGCTGAACTGATGTCAGCTGTTGCTGCTGCTGCTGCTGTTGGATCATGGTCTGCTGTGGGGAGTTCATCATCCCACCACTTCCAGTCATTTGCTGGTATTGATGGGCTATCCCTGCCAACTGCTGTTGCTGTTGTGATGGAACACCTCCAATGCCAGGTTGAGTTACTGGAGTCTGGTATTGCTGAGTGGGCGTTTGTGGGGTAGGCGGCTGAGTGCTTGGTGTTGGTGTGCTTGGACCAGTATTACTACCGTTTCCAGGAGATGGCAACCCACCATTGCCTCCTGGAAGCTGCTGGCCTGTCCTTTGCATGCTGGCCATTCTTCTACGCACCATCTGGGCCTGCTGTAGCCTGTGCTGGAGCTGTTGTTGCCGCAGTTTCTGCTTGATGTTGAGGCAGAATGGCACAGGGCACTTGTTCTCTTGGCAGTGTTTTGCATGGTAACAACAGAGTGCGATGAGCTGCTTGCAGATAGGACAACCACCATTGGTCTTACGCTTGCAGCCTTTGGTATGTTGAATTACACGTTTCATTTTCTGGCAAGATGAAAGTGAGCAGTTGGCATTGCGGCACTGGCAGGCATGCACCAAAGACTGGATGCACCTCTGAATACTGAGACGCCGTGAGTCTCCAGGATTCTGTGTTGAGGAAGGAGTTTGGTTGTTGCTTTCATCATCCAACCCCAAGCCCAGTTTTTCCATCTTGTGCTCGTGACCTTTTGTATTGTAACAAGTGATGCAGAGATCATAGTCCTGTGAAGGAGAGGTTAAAATCATTAAATAATGTACTGGATGAATGGACATTAATTACTACCATTAAGTACTGTACAACTGATTCTTTCTTTAACTAGGATGAGCACATAAAGCTCATAAAAGAAATTATCTTATGTAGGGCTGCCCCCTAATAGTCGACTAACCATTAATCGACAAGAAGAGGCTTGTTCAAACAAAATTGTATTAGTCTATTAGATGCAGAAAAAAAACATTTCAACACAAAGTGGTGAATTTACATAGTCCGTGATGGACAAATCATTAACGGATGGTCTATGTGGTAATATAGTATATCGGGCAGGACATCCATACACTCACCTAACTTTCATCAACCTTAAATATTGCTTATCATCTGAAATATTAGAGGTGTAGCGATTCACTCGTTTTCTCAACGCATCGATTACAAACCCTCTTGAACATGGATTTTTGAATCATGAATTGTGGATTTCGGACAGTAATCTTAAAATGCTAAGAAGTGAATGAACTGCGATTTCTATATTCAATGCTTTCAAACACATCAAATTACTAGAAGCACGAATGAATGGAGACCTTGAATAGTGTTTGTGTCTCGCATCTCTCCTTCACACGCTCATTTACCGCCAGTCACTGTGCTTGTGCTCCGTTTGTCTCACTGACAAATTTTTTTAAGCAGCTGATGTGTGATCTCTCCTTAGTACTCACGGCCAGTAAAGCTAAATTGAAGTAGTTTTACTTTTCTGTAGTTTTTCCAATGGCTCTCGGTCATAATGACAGCATTACCTAAGCAGTCAAAGACTGCTTATTTATTGTATTGACGGAGCAAAAATTGTCTAAAGCATACACAGTTCCATTGAATGATAAATGTGTTTTAACAATGACTCTTAATCAAATTTACGAAGGAAACTGCTAAAATAACCATAGCATTAACAACAACCTTGAAATAAAGCACAAGGTTTATTTGTTTGTTGCTATATCAAACAGACGTCGGGCGCGTTTTCTTTCAGTATCATCATTCACTGATGGAGAGTAAAAGATAAATAGCTACTATAGCATTTAATTTTATGAAAATGAGATTAAATTTTTGCAATGAAAGAGAAGCGATAGCACGCTCATAGAACTTATAGACGTGCTAGGCTATATCTGCAGCTAAACTGAATAAAAAGCAGAATGAACTTAAATGTTAATACAGTAAACGCAATAAATAAAATGGTCATATCATTTATTACAGTACAGAAACTAGTATAGGCGCTGCTGCGATTATTTGCTCTTAAGATACTTCGTAATTTTTGGTCAGAATTTTTTCACTCGGAATAACAAATGAAACTTTGTGCTTTTGTAAAATAATTAAAGCAAACAGGAATCCACTTCCTACCATCTCGGACTCTATGAATTTGAGCATGTCACTTCGAAACTGTGTATTCTTACCTTATTACAGAATATATCTATAGAGAGTGAAAATTTTAAATGAACCAATTCAAATAGAAAACAAATATTCAAAGATTATGTAATTCATAGAAAACATGCATACTGCATAGATGACAAGTGTCGCCGACTTCATCTCTTAAACTGATAACAGAAAGCACTAGTGTATCAATAAATTATTACAACTTTAATGCCGTGAAATTGCTGTTTTCCCTAACACAGTCATAATTATTAAATTTGCCGGTACCCTGTGGCAAGCCATTTTTGCGTACACTTGAGTGCTTATTAGGCTATGTAGACAATTAAAGGTTCATCATTATGTTTTTTATATTGTTTATTAATAAAAGTGAGACCAATAGTCGGCTAATGCTTCAAATAAACAAATACTAGTCGACCAGAAAAGTCTTAATCTTATGCCATTTTCCCACCCACTCCTTTCTATAGTCCTCACCTCACAAACAGTGCAATGGAAGCGAGTTTCAACATGGTGCTTGCACTCATTGCAGGTATAGACAAAGCGGTCCTGGCTCTGATTGTGCAGTTCCACCAGCATGCACATGGTGCTCCATTTGGAGCGCCGCATAGAAGAAAATTCCAGGTGCTTATCCCGTGCAAGTGTTAAGAAGGCATCACGACCATCCATCAAATCACATGCCATCAAAGGATCCAGGTCAACAATGGGCAGGAGAGAATTGGAATTGGGAGCCGCAATCAGTCGGATAACAAAGAACACCTTGCAAGGAAGAAAACGATAAGAAAATATTAAGAAAAATACATATATTTACTAGGGCTGTCACTTTTAGTTCGAAAATTGATTGCACAATCGATCGGACCAACCAAAAAAAAAGTCAATGTAAAGATGCGTTTAGGCGCGTCTGGATGTCTCGCGGCGTGGTAGACGCAAATTCGCCTCATTCTGGCATCTAGTTACAGGAGATTCTGAGTTATGAAAAGGACCATTGCAAGCTGACAGCGACCGGCTTTTGTGATGAAAAAATTGGCAGTAATACCACCTTGCGCAGCTGTACTTGAGTGTCCCTGGGACATCAGTGCGGTCGGAGCGCGTCTTCTCAAAAGCTGGACATATAGTGAATAAAAAAACGCTCTGCTCTGGACCCCGAAAATGTTGATCGATTTGAGTTTTTTGAACAGTTGTTTGAAATGGATTGAATCATTATTTAAAATAATCTTAGAGATTTTTGAATTGCTTAAATAATAAATGCAGCCATGTTCAAGCCTGCAGTGATGTTTTTCTTTTGTTATGGCAGCCATCCCCTCTGCATATATATTTTTTAGAGAATGTTGCACTCCTGTTGATGTTTGTTCTACTGCACAAGACTTCATGCCAATAAATAATGCTGACTTGTGCGTTCCCAGCGCTCTCTTTACGTTCGTCCGTTATTTGATGTTAAAAAAGGAAACGTGTTTTTTTGTAGACATGGAAAATCGATTTTACAATCGATTCAATGAACACTTATGTCTTAAAAATTGAAAAATGATTTTTTCACAAAAGTGACAGCCCTAATATTAACTTGACAAAAACTAAAAATTGTACATTAGCTATGTTTCCATTGACCTTTTTTATGCACATTTTGGATTTTTGCATAAAAAAAAAAAAACCGCTGGATGAACATATAAGAAGCGCATACATTTTTTATCCAGTGGTTAATCCAACTAAGTAGGACAAACTTTTTATCCAATAAAAACTAATGCACATAAACTACAATGGAAACACATTTACCAAATAAATTACACAATGCGCATTGAAAAAGTCATGCGACTGCGTTGTGAGATGGGATAAACTGACTAACCAGCCAACAGATCTCATTCACAGCATCTATGTTGTTTTGGACGTTCTGTAATGCCTGAGGAAAGTCTGTCATCAAAAGTATTTCTGTATAGATACGGTCTTACATGACTGCGTTCCCAAACAGCAGGCATCCACCTCTAAAAGCAATGACCGAGTTTATTGTGTTACGTTTGCTCTCTCTGAAGCGCAAGTAATTTATTACATATGAAAATTATTATATTCAGTGGCCTCTCCTAGTTTTCTTAGAGATATTTAGTGCCAGCGTATCAGGAAGTGACGTTTTTGTTCTCTTGGACTTGGATGTTGCTTTATTCGCAAATGATTTTATGCGATATTTCAGTTTAGTGCATAAGTTAATTTAGCCTCTTTGGATGGAAACATAGCTATTGAAATTAGGCATTCGTCCTCTTCATACCTCTTTGTGCTTTTCCATTGTGGCATAGAGTTTCTGTGAAAGGTCATTGGCCACATTTGGCATCCCAGGCTTCTTTTTGTTGGCTCGACTTAAACTGCTCTTGTTCTTGCTTGTCTTCTTGTTGTTCTTTTTCTTGGCATTTTTGCTGTCACCTTTTATTGTCTGGAAATCAGTGAGAAATGTTCAAAGTTGTGTTAAAAAAAAAAAAGCACATTAACAAGGGAACAAATCAGAGTAAGCGAGAGCTTAAAGACTAACATCAACAATCTCATTGGATGTGCTGTTCTCCTCCCTCTTCCTTTCCTCCTCTTCTTGCTCTAGCTCTTTGATGCTCTCTTCAAGCACATTGGGCCAGAAATCACCCTCAAAATATGGCAGTTCTTTGGCGCTAGTGAGACGATCCTCTGTTGCCTGTTTGAAGATGTCCTGTAAAAAAAAAAAACTCAATACTTCAGCACATTTTGTTTACACTTGTATATAAGCTGATAAACAAAGTGTCCAAAAATTACCTTGTAGT
Organism: Carassius auratus; assembly: GCF_003368295.1. NCBI lineage: Eukaryota > Metazoa > Chordata > Actinopteri > Cypriniformes > Cyprinidae > Carassius > Carassius auratus. Next base: position 7,586,794 of record NC_039279.1, on the reverse strand, counting down.
CATGGACAATGCGCTCTGCTACAGCTCTATCTAGCATCTTCTTATACCACTCCTGCAGCCGCTTCGGCTTGGGTATCTTCTGGTCTGGAGGGTGACAGTGGAAGATGTAATCATCTCCTTCACTAGGAGGGCAGGCCCAGATGTGACCTGTGGTAAAACTAAAAGGGAATAAAACCAAATAAACAAAAGGTTTAAATAAGATTTCACAAGGCTGTTAACACGAGTCGAGTAGCTGACACAGTAGGATAGGGGAGCATCATCTTACCCTTGTTTTTTGGCATAGTCCAGATATCCTAAAATAATCTCATGGTACACACTTGTTCTCAGACTGCGTGGCTGAAAGAAGTGGACACTGTCCAGGTAGGATATGTAAACCCGTCTAAAGGATAGAAGTGGGGGGGGGGGCTTTAGCAGGAAACAAAAACAGACCCATCAAATAATAAAAAGCAGGTACATATGCCTGACCTTTGATTAGGGGGTGGACAATCTGAGCCATACTCTTGCACGTGCATACCAAAAAAACAGACATCGACACCATCAACCTCCTCAAATGCAAATAAAGCTTTCGTTCGGTAAGGGAAAGACTCTGCCATCTCTCCACTATCCACAAACCTGTGAAAAGGATGTCATTAAAATTCAAGCAGACAAACAAGCACTGATGACAGTTATTATCATTTATAGGCCCAACTCGATTTATAGTTTACATTGTAAATCATCATAAACACACAAGAGTAAACAAATTTGGCTTCAAAGCAAAAATATAAATGACTGACTGTTTTGAGGGAACAATTCTTGAAACATCCTACAAATGAATGAGTTATATTAAACGTGAGTGTGTGGTCGTAATAAGTCTCACCTAGATTTCATGCCTGGTTTGACTTCCACCACTTTGTCTGAGACATGAACAACACGAATAGTGACTTCACCAGATTCTGGGTGATTATGTCGCTTCAGAAAGTCATTAACCCGCGTTTCCAAGTAGATGCTTAGTTTGGTATGTGGAAGCCCTGTTCATAAAGAAAAAAACAAAAGCAAAGACCGTTTAAATGTCTTTGTTAATTGGACTATCAATGGGAAGAAAACATCGAAATGGAATTACATACTTTTTGAAGCATATTTATTTTCTTTACGGGTCTTGTTGGACTTCTTCAAACAGCCTTCACACACAAAGCTAAAAGAGGGAACAATAAATGATGTGGTTAGAAACACCATTCAAAGAGCACTGTCAGTTGACAGTCATATTCAATTTCTTTGCACCAAACTCACCCTGATGGCCAAATAGTGTCATGGTGCAAAACACAGATCTGATGCATCTTACGACCACAATCCATACATTCCACAAATCTACAGAGAAAACGAGAGGGGGAAAAGCATTAATCCTGAGAATTTTAAAGAGCAAACAAAACTGGAATCAAGGTGATATGAACTTACAGCTCAGGGTCGAGCATGTCGTTTTTCTTCTTTTCAAACTGATCCTTGTTGATCGATCTGGAAATGCATGCAAATTGTAGAACTATTAAAACAAGGAAAGGATTCTGCAGTATCAAAGATCCAGTTATCGTCTGCTTCAAAAACTCTAGTTTTATTTTTTTTACATTAGCCTTTTACATGGCAATTACTACGCATTTTCTGTGTTCAGAAAATGGTTGCCACTTGACTACATAATGAGTTCTGGGTGCATTTACACTTGATTTGTGTGTGTGTATGACTAAAACCACATTCTGAAGTCAGTGGAGTAAATGCTTGTCCTTATTACTTGTGTAGTTGAATGCAGATAATAAATTACTCAAACCTTTAAACCTGTCTGTCTGACAGAACATGATAGAAAATGTACTACATCTGTAAACTGGTTTAACTCATGATATGTGACATTATCACAAGAAATTCTGTGGCATAAGTCTTACTAAAACTGATACTGTACATAGAAGGAACTGAAAAAAAAAAAAAGATCAAACTGTTATAAAAAACTGATTATAAATAGTGTGAAAGAAATCACTTACGTTTGAGGTTGGGATGGGTCATCTCCCAAAGACACGCTCTCTCCCTGGATCTCATTGAAACACTTTTCACAGAAGTGATACCTGCCAGCAAGAAGCCCATATTTTGGTGAACTACACCATGCGCCAACACCACAGCCAATCACAGACAGGCAATGAGGAGGTAGCCACCAATCAGTGCAGGACAAGGCAGGACAGGGCAAGCAGGCCAAAGGGGGAGCGCAGGACAGGATCGTCGTCAGAGGAGCCAGCCATAATGCAGGATTTTTGAGCAGGGGATTTTGAGCAGGGAGGGGTTTAGGTGCAGATGATTGGTCAGATGAAAGCAGGCGATAGCAGACACAAACATCAAAGTACAGGGGGAAAGAAAAGGGTTGACAAAGGAAAACATTAGACAGGAAAGAAATGGAGGGATAAGGAGGGAGACAACAGAGACAATCAGAAAGCCAAAGCAAAGCACAGATTAGCATTTACATGTATAATGAGGAAAACCCATTATAGCAAAACAGGAGCAGATACAATTGCGAAGGGTTTTGAGACTTATGGACACATGAGCACATTAAACATGAACAAAAAGACTGCAGCAACAATGTCAAGCAAAAAGGCATTTTAAAGATGTCCCTTTAACAAATGAGAATTGCTACTTTCATTGCACTGGCATTAATGATAATGAAAGTGCAAAGTTATACATTTTGTATAGGCTAACAAACAATTACTGAAATTAAATGACTGAAAATCATGACATTAAATGGGTCATATAATGAGAAATACATCTCTTTTATTTGAAATGTATCTATGTACTATGAAAACATTAACATATGACTAACCAAAATTAGTTATACAGGACACAAACAGGCCATTTAAGTTAAAGGACCACAGAGATGGTGAAAAATGGCCTTGTGAAATTTCTTTTACTATTTTTGGTTCAAGAAACTTTTGACAAAAATTTTAAGAGGACGTCAGGAGATTTAAATACATTAGAACATAAATAATATATGATCCTAATAAAATTGTCTTAATTATATTTAGCAAAAAAGGAGGACACTTTAAAATGCCAAGTCTTTTCACACAGGGTTTTACAATGGACTGATTGGTGGAAAAGGTGGGATAAGAAGACACGCTTATCAGCTGTGGTGAAATTGTCAGTTCACTTTATGTGGCCAGGTACAGTGGGAAAAAAAAGCTGTGTAACTTGTTTTCCATGCATTTGTAATAATCATTAAATGGGTCATTCAGATATAGATGTATGCTTGTGTGTCTGTTGATACTGGCCTCAGTTTTAAGTTCCTTACCTGTTCTGATAACTAAAGTAAGCAGCATCTCGTGGTATAGTGCATAGCTGCTTCCCATAGCAGCACAGCGTTTGGGGAGAAAACTCATACTGTGAGAGAGAACAAAAAAAATATATTAGCCAGTGTCTGTTTAAATGTTTGGAAATACAGACCAGTTCCATGCATCTTTCAGATAAATATATTCTTGAATCTGTGCTATGACACAAAACTCATGTTATAACTAACTCTGCGGTCAAAACAAAACTATGAATCAGCCTACAGACAGAGAAAAACATTTTTTTTCATACAATTTAATGTGTGTAAACACTCCTGCACTTTCCATCTTACCTTCCTCCCACAACAGTAGCCAAGGCTCTGCATGACCGGGTCGATCTCCTGCTCAAACACCTCCGCCAGCTTGGAGCAGCACTTGTAGACACGTGATGTCTTGCGGTTGTACAGCCAGGCGTTGTTGAACATGAGCCAGATGTCATCCACATACTGCCATGGTTCTTGGTACTGGCCCGTGTCGAGCTTCCGTTTGATAGTAGACAAGTCCATGGGATTCTTCACGATGTCAAAATAGTCCTACAATTCGTCAAAAGTGTTGAATATTAGTTAAGTAGAAATATCCATCTACATGTGAGAGAATTAACTTAGTACATTCATTTTCAGCATTTAGAATGCATTTGAAATCCCACAATGGACCCCTACCAATAATGCACATTCCCAATTATATACACATTTGATCATTTAAACCTTTACGGTCAGTACATTTTTTTTTTTTACAAAAATTCAGCAGATTCTGCTCCACCTGAAAGTATGTGAAAATACATTTAATAACATATCTTTACTCCAAACTCACTTCATAACAGCAGTCGAGTGTTTGAAATAAATTCTTCTGTGAGGTGTGCTTTCTTACACAGAATAAAGCAGGCAACATATTTCATAGTAAAAGCGATTCAAAAGTTAGCATAAATTTGTGTGCAACTTTGGAGAAGTTTAAGTTAGAGACTCCAAATTTTCTATAGTGACTTTTCTCACTGTCCTATATCAGTGTGCCAAATTTCACAACTTTCCCACAAGCGGTTCTATGGGCTGCCATAGGCTTGCGGCAGAAGAAGAAAATCATGCTAATGGACACAATAGGTGCTTGGCCCCTAATAACTCAGATAAACCATATATTGTAATAATCGTGTGTTTATTAGTCACGTTGAATCAATAAAAGCAGTTAAATCTTCTGTTTATCCAGCTACCCCATAGACATTTCCTGGGTTTCTTCTGCGAAGGCGTATTTGGAGTTTCAGCACGAGAGCGCCCTCTGGCCTTCAGATGGAATTTACTGCTGATCACAGAACTGTGCTTCATTGAAAGATACGCATGACAATAGCAGCTTCAATCTAATCATGATTTTGATTCCACTTTGATTTGTGGTGCATTATTGCATTGCATTATTGACACACTGTTTTCCTAATGAATGTTGTTCAGTTGCTTTGAGGCAATGTATTTTGTTAAAAGCGCTATATAAATAAAGGTGACTTGACTTGACCCATGCAGCACTAATTAACAGTTTAACAATACAAAACTGCTTGATAAAACTGTGAATTATCCCTTAATAGTACGGTTATGTTAAGTCAAAAACAAAACTATATTAAGGTGGTTGTGACCAGACAGGCAGACGTACTGGTATTCCAAGAAGTGAAGGGTTCACAGGCTGGCGGAAAGGCAGAGACTCAGGGTCTTGGCGGTAAAGAGACTCCAGTGTGGGCATCAGGGCCTGCCTCAGCTCCTCTGGCTTAAAAACTGACAACAAAGCAATTAAGAAAAAAACTGAATTACTACAAAATCCTAAGAAAATACATGCAATAGTAAACATTTAACAGAGTCATATAATGGGATTTCATGTTTTCCTTTGTCTTTGGAGTGTTAAAAGCCGTTTGTGCATGTAGAAGATCCGTAAAGTCGCAAAGATATACTTTATAAATGTAAACAACTGACAGTGCTTCATTTGCTACAAGTGCCTGCACTTCAGCATCTGTAAATTTATCACTGTTCATCATACTTGCGAAATAAGTTGACACAATGTTTACAGTATGTTACACTGTGTTTCGAATCATGGCAGGTGAGGGCATTTTCGAATGCGTCTGGCCAATCAATGTCTACTTTCGTCACGGTTAGTACCAGTTGCACTGGTTGGACACTACTCCAGAGTAGGAGTTAATTGGGTTCTTGAAAGAGGCAGTCCAGTATGAAAATCATACCTAGTTCTTATTCTGCGAAAACGCCCAAAAGTGGGTAGTTCCACAATTAGTTCTGGTAATATGATAAGGTTCCGGCGTGCAAAAGGCCCTATTACTAATGGTGAGATTCAATTTAAGCAAACCTAAAGCATCAAATTACAATCATATCTGTGGTCAAATAAAGAGTAAAATGTATCTGTTGATGTGTGAGATTAAATATGTTGCATTGCTTTTTAATTGTTGCCTATTTTATGCATAATGCATAAGAATGCATACCAGTGGTTGGTTTGATACTGAAGACAACTCTAGCAGCTAAAATACAAAGGTGGGTTCTGATCATACTTTTCTTTTTGTTAGGGACTCCAGAAGGTGAACTGTGGTTTGCGGTAGACCCTAAACCCTCCTCTTCTTTAGGCTCAGTCTTTATCTCTGGCTTTTTGTCCAACCCAGTTGCAGTGGAATTAGTCTCCATTGGCACACCATCACCCGGCTCCTCTTTCTTTATCTGATAAATCACAAAGAAAGCAGTTATTCCAAGTGGAATCATTTTTAAAGAAATGGGGGGGATTAATACTCTTTAGACTTCATAATTCTTAATTTAATAAAAATGAAACTTCCATTTCTCACCTCAGGCTTTTCCTCAGATTTAATATCTTCTTGTTTTCCAGTTTTACCTCCGGCCATGCCTTCTTCATCCTCATCCTCTTCTACTTTCTGCTTGACCTCCATCTTAGGCTCAAGGGTGTCTGTGGAGTCTGAAGGACCCTGCTGAAACGATGTGTCTGCACTGCTGACGGAGGCAGGGGTAGCTGCCTGGTCGTCTACTGGTACAGAACCCTTATGAGACAACTTAAGACAGAGAAAAATAAAAATAAAAATAAAAAAAAAGGTCAAAAATTAAGTGTATGGAGATCCAAACCTGAGGCCACAAGTGAAAACATCACTTAAATGAATTAGTTAATTATCTATGATTTTCTGATAAATAATTAAGTACATTTATATTTTTAGATTTAAGCTTGATTATGGATGCCATACTTCTAAACCATAAAGGGAAATTTGTAGCCATTTGAAATGTGGAGTTGATGCATTTGTTAAAGGGATAGTTCACCAAAAAATTAAATTTACCCAATTTTTCTTATTTCAGACAAATACTATCAGATCTCTCAAGAAAGCACGTACAACAGTTAGTGGAAGCTAGATATCACAGTTTATAGTTTTTTTTAAATATGAATATCTTTCTCACACAAATGCATCAATTCACTTCAGAAGGTCTTTATTAACCCCCGGAGCCATGTGGAGTAATGATGGATAGATGCAATTTTTGGGGCTTCAAAATCTTAACTACCATTCATTGCCATTATAAAGCTTGGAAAAGCCAGGACATTTTTTGTATTCGTCTGAAAGAAGAAAGTCATATATACCCAGGATGGCTTAAGGGGCAGTAAATCATGGGATAATTTTTTTGTGTGTGTGAACTATCCCTTTAAAACTGTAAATGTAAAAAAATTTCCTCTTAAATTGGAATGCATTAAGGAATATTTTTGTGCAACATTTATGGACATTTTATTAATTATTCATAGAAACATTTCAGAAGTTGTCAAACACTCACATTTAGGATCAATTCTAGGTTAGATTTTATAAATGAGGTATCTTAATGATACCAAACACACATTACTCACTGGAGTGCGGGGATGCTGGCTGGCATTTGGCGTAGAGAGGCCACTATGAGACACAGGAGGAGGAGTCCCTCCTAATGACTGCTGCTGAGGCTGCATGGCATTGTCAGAGCTGGCAGACAGAGGTAACTGCTGCTGACTGCCGCTCGTGGCTAACTGGGGTAGGTTGGGTGTGTGAGGCTGGGGTGTCTGGGAGCCCGGTGTGGGTGTGGGTGTGGGTGTGCGGCTATGAGCTGGGGAAGGAGAATTCCGGTGGAAGGGTGAGCATTGGGGGAGGTTGATTGACTGCGTTGTGGTGGACGATGGAGGAACCCGACTCATGCTGTTGGGACCCAGAGAGCCGACTGAGGACCCGCTGCCTGCCCCTCCAACAGACCCCGGCTGGGCTAAAGGACTGCCCATTGGTAAAGATGATAAAGTAGGCATTTGCTCCTGCTGACAAAATAAAATAGGGCAAACACTAAGAATGCATTCATGATGCAGTTCTGAGCAAGTACCATACATGATGCATTGCAGCTCTAGAATGTGTAATGACTAAGCCTAGAACCACATGTCTACCAAAAATATAATATGTATTGATGTGTAATATTAGAAGTATTATTCGCCCAATGTAATACAATTCGGAGAACATCTATGCCCTCTTACTTGAGTGACAGGGCTGATATTTCCTGGGTGTGCCATATCAACAGATCCAGCCCCAAGAACAGGATTTGAACCTTGAAATGGTCCAGTTTGCATGTACTGATTTTGCATCTGCGCAACATTCGGTTGAGGCATCCTCACACTCCCCATGCTTCCCTGAAATAGCCAAAGCATTCAACATTTAGAAGAAATATTTTGTGCACACACTTAAACCACAAAACTACAAAAGGTATCGCTTCCAGTCACAGTAATGTAAACTTCATCTACAGCGATATCATTGACTTGATTGCAAATAAATGCACAGACACTATTTAAACTGAACAGATATGACATAACTGAATTCAATGATGAACTGCCTTTAACTATCATTTTGCATTATTGACACTGTTTTCCAAATGAATGTTGTTCAGTGCTTTGACGCAATGTATTTTGTTTAAAGCACTATATAAATAAAGGTGATTGATAATGACCTGGTTAAGAGGTGTGCTGTTTGGAAGAGGTGGTGTAGATCTCTGGCTCATGGACTGCATTCCCATATGATTCCCAAATGGGTTCATGCCTGCAATGCACAGCAGAAAAAAAGTAAATACATATATACATACATATGTAAAGTAAAAACAGTAATATTGTTAAACAATAAACAATATTCTTCTATTTTAATAAATCAAATAAATGTTATTATTTTCTGGTGATGGCAAAGCTAATCATACCAGTCTTCAGTCTTAATTTTTTGTGGAAATCATGATGTATTCTCATTTTTGTCAGTATTCTTTGGTGAACAGAAAGGTCAAAAGAAAAAGCATTTTTTTGGAAATAGATTTTTTTTTTTTTTTTTTTTTTACAACGCTAAAGTCTCTGTCACTTTTGATAATCTTAAAAAAAAGAAAATGTGATCAATAGTGTACACATATATAAAATGAAACATTTTGAATATCTCAGTAAACACAAATACATGTTTATGATATATATACAGACCAGTAGCATTCTGCATCCTGTTTAACATCTGGTTTTGACCAATAGGCCGCACCACTGAAGGATCCGAGAGAGGGCCATCTGCAGGTAGAAGGGCAAAACAAAAAAACAAGACCCTGTGAAATTGCTGGACCAGTTTTCTGTTCTGTTGGCATATTTGCTTAAGGACCAGATGTTTGGAAAGGAAAAATTGAAAGGCCTTCTCTTTTTTTTTTATAGCATGGCAGGCATTAAGTTACCTTCTAATTGGTCGCAAAGAGAGACAAGTTTAGTGGAGGAGTACTCACTAGAAGGCAGTCCAGTGGGTGACCCTGTCTGACCAATCCCAGTGGGCCCTTGCTGCAGCCCAGTGGGGGACATACCAGGCTGTGTAGGCATCATGCCCTGCTTCTGTAACCGTGTCCTTCGCTTCTCTTCCAGTTCCTTCTGGATTTTATAAATCTTCTCCGCCAGCAGGTGATAATACTCGGCCTGAAAAATGTGATGTATAAATGGTGGCAAATCAGTGATTACAATTAAACACAAATCATTAACAGGCAACAAGACAATACCCTCACCCTGCTGTTAGCGGAATCATACATATCCCCTTCAACTTTACGCGCATAGGCCACTAGATTCTCCATCCGCTGGTCCTTCAGTGCAGCAGGATCTGGAGTGGGAAAAATGGCCTGGACTCTGAAGAAATTGAAGAGCAGCAAAGGAGAAGAAATAAATATCAACTGAATATCAAAAGCCTTGGTTTTTATTGGTTATAAAATAAATGACTGATAATTATAAACCAATTGAAGTACTTGTTCTTCCACTAGAATTTATTTATTTATCTATTTGTTTGTTTGTTTGTTTATTTATTTTTTAGTGCCACACCAGCATCTAGGGCTATTTTCATGGCAAGATCAATTTATTTTAAAAGAAATAAATTGTAATAATACAGCAGTAATGAAAAACAACAGCTGACAACCAACCCACATTAAAATAAATATTATAATATTATTCATTTCAGTATCTGATAAATAAATTAAAAAAAAAATACTTTCAAACGTGACTAATACAAAATGTAACTTCTTCAGCATAATTTTCACATATAATAGCAGTGTACAACTTACAGTTTGTGCACCAGGTGGTTGCGTAGATCCTGGGTGATGTCCTCATGCCAGTTCTTCCTCATGCCACCACTGGCAGCTGGGTTGGCCAGAGGCATCGACCCCACACCACCCACAGCGTTGTCATTCATCAGACTGAGGAAAGGGGAGTGAAAACCATTCTATGTTTATATATGAACTTGCCAAAGCTGAAATACACCTGATTCTGTGGATTAGTTACTGTGAGATTTTAAGACCAGCTGAATGCAGAGAAGTGAACGGCGACTAGTTACAGAAGAAGAACCCAAGGGTTTGCTTACCTCTGCGAAGTCATATTCAGATGCAACATGGTTTCCTGGAGAAGGTTCGATTGCTGATTCTGAGACTGACCACCCACTGCTCCGTTTACTCCCATGGGATTTGCTCCTGTAATAACAAAGGTCGTGAGAATAGGTACCACTGCAAAACTTCATTTCCAAGTCTAATGAAAATGAATATAAAATAAGCGTCTTTATCTTTTGATCAATTTAACACATCCTTGCTGAATAATGGTATTTAGAACAAAACACCTTACTGATGCCAAACTTTTAAGGGGCAGCTTTCAAATGTGAAAAAAAAATACTGGAAAGTGTCATTCAAATAAAATTAGAAGTCTGGGTTTGTCATTACCCATTGTGTTCATTGCCCGTTGTGTTTGCGGGACAGGCTGAGGGGGAGCCTGGTTTCCCTGGTATGTGAGGCCTAGGGCTGCGTATGCCCTCTCAATGGAACTGGGGTCTATCTGGCCCGGGGTACTGAGATGGGGGGCACTGGGTGGACCACCAGTTGCATTACCCATAGAAGAACTTAACCCCACACCACCGGAGCTTAGAAGAGCTGAAATCATTTAAAAAAAAAAAACTCAAATAAAATCAAAATAAGTGACAGTTTCCATACAATGTTAATCTGAAAGTAGTCTTACAATTGTCCAAATGTCAAATTTTGCAACACTGAAGACAATGATAAGATTCTAACAGTAAAAACATTACAAGGTTACGAAGTAAGGTGAGATGTATGAAACCGCATGTTTTGAATTAATACACACACTCACTCTGCTGATTCCTCTTGTCTCCTGCGTTTTTCAGCGGGAGGCAGACTGGACAGTCATGCCGCGTGCAGTTCTTCCAGTGAGAGATTATCTGTCTGGATGAGGCACAGTGCGCCACTGAAAAGCAATAAAAACACAAACCTAATATTAGTAATAGCACCATGTTATATGAATAGGCAGAACTGCTTCACAACAGAACCAAAAGTGCCACGTTGTTTCAATTCTGTGCAGTGTATACACTCACCTTGGCACGATTTGCCAGCCTGGCAGTGCGTCATGTGGTTGAGGACGTTCTTCATGGTGCGACAGTGGGGCAGGCTACACTGCCTTACTTCCCCGTTGGCCTGCTCCCTCCGCTGGCACTTGTGGGCATGGAGCAAAAGCACCAGCTGCTGCTGTATGAGTTTGCGCTTTTCCAGGTCCGCAGCTGGAGGAACTCCTCCCACTGCTGTTGCAGACACAGCTGATGGAGCTGATCCGGGCCCGAGAGTTCCTTGGGCGTTAGGCACCATGCCGGCCACTCCTGCGCCTCCAGCAGCACTCACTGGGGAAGGCTGGGAAGCCTGCTGTGAAAGATCACAAAATAACAGATATTAGGATATCTTGTTGATTTCTTGTTAAATGAGTCTAAAGTCTATATGACTGAATACAAACCATGCCAGGCATGCCCTGCACAGGCTTCTTGTCGAGGTTAAACTGGGCCGCACTGTTGGGGAGACCTGGTTTGTTCTGGAGCTGAGGGGCCAGCCCTGCAACACCCAGACCCTGACTGGCAGACTGACCATACGGGCCACCATAGGGGCCTGAACCTGCATTCATCCCCATCTGCAACAGACAGAGGGAAATAAGAATGATTCTCAATTAAAATATGATAAAATTTGATAAAACTATTGTCAGATACACATAGCAACTCAAAGGTCTTCCCTATAAAGCCCCAAAATGTACGTTTGGTTTAATTCAATTAAATTATGACACATATATTACTATTATACAGTAAGCTTCATTCTCAAAGAAATAATACAATTAATAATACAACTTAATAAAACATTACTTAAGGAATATCACACAATTTTTACCCTTTAATTTAAACCGTAAACCTGTTGTACAGAACTTTTTCTGCAAACAATTTACTGTACAACAGGCTTTTTAATAGATTACATTTTAAAAGATTCATAAAATTGTATAAGTTTTCTACATTTACTTGATTACCACCCACTTTGATGAGAAATTCTTATTAAATCATAAAAAAGAATCCAGACAATTAAAAAAAACGAAAACACAAACTTTTGGGAAAATATAAAACTAATTTAATACTATTGGTAAATTAAATACATTTTCATTAAATTAAACTATTTAGTCAAATGTAAAAATGTGATGAATTCAGTTGATTGATTGATTGATTATTACAATTGTAACCATTAAAATAGAATCCAGAAAAATTCAAACAAAAATATAGAATTTGGGAGGAAAAAATAGACATGATTTTATGCCCTATGAAATATGAGATCATGAGGAATTGGGTTGTAGCACAAATTTTGTAAGATGATTATCTAATAATCATTTACATTCTAAAGTGGATTACAAAGAAAGTACTAATCTACATTCTGTGAGAAAAATACTCACTATTCCAGTCCAGATAGCTATGTGCTTCAAACGAGAAAGCTACTAAAGTCGGCATAAAACCGTTGTAATCATTTTTTCTTCTCTATCGCAATGTATATCAGGGTGAAATGCATAATTTTGTCCATCTGGAATTGATTGGATTGTTGTCATTTGCTAATTGCTGCGATCTTGTGTGAGTAATAGGTTGCTAGAAGGGAGGGATTAATGCCCCAAAAAGTTGTCGTCATTTGGTTATAATTTAGCATCTTAAATATATTGGTACAATTCTGAAAATTAACACACAATTTTTTTTTTAGAAATAAAACACACAGAAACAAAGCATTTCTATGAGGTGTCTCCGAGCAACATTGATGATGCTGACATTACCTTGTTCATTGCTCCAGGCTGCTGTGCCCTCAGTCCACCCTGACCTCCTACTGTCTGGTGCTGTTGAAGAGCCTCTGCTAACAGGTTACTACTGCTGCTGCCCATGCCTGGGTTGTGATGTCCCATCCTGGGCGATCCGTTCATCATCTGCGCTCCCAGCATGTTTTGCTGCTGAGGCACAGGCCCTCCTGCTTGCTGCTGACCGTTGCCTTTCTGATGTCCGAGCATATTCCTGTTCATGTTGCCCACCATCCCTGCCATTTGCTGCTGTTGCATAAGCGTGGCCTGTTGCGGGGAAAGACGTTGCTGTCCTTGCGGGCCCATGCCCTGAGTACCTGGTGAAGCCTTCATATTCCCGAAAAGCCCCATCGAGGCTCCTGGTGGGCTTCCCATCGCACTCTGCTGCTGTGCTGCAGATGCGGATCCATGCCGGAGGAGTTCAGAGAGCTGCTTGTGTTTGGCCGCTGCATCCTGGCCACTGGACACTGCTCCTCCAATGGCTCCGCCCCCACTACCCAAATTGCCATGCAACTGGCCGAGGTCCCCTCCATTTGCTAGGCTCAGCTCAGAGGAACTGATCAGCTCATCTGGAAGGTCATGCTCCAGGTCAAAAAGCGAGCAAAAATCTACAGCAGGAAATGAGAATTTAGAAGCACGATTAATGACGGGAGAATAATACATAATGTATCCTCGTTTTTGGGATAGATTCAGCAATATACCTGAACACCCTGACAAGAACATACATCAAATGAAAAGTTAATTGGGAGAAAACAAAAAGGGGCCATTCACACAAAATGCATGTTTTATTATTTTGCATTCCACTGCACGGCTTTTCCATGTAAATGAGCAACATGGACATGTTACACTGTTGTGCCTTCTCTAGACCTTTCAAATTTTCTCCATTCCACTGACCTACGATGGACGTTTTATGGCAGAACTCACAAATGCATTGCGTTAATGACTTTTAAATCTGTGTGCAACATCACTTAAATCAGTGCTTTTATAATAATGGAAAAAATACAATTAAGGCATGTTCACACAATGGAAGACCAAACTATAATTTTAATAATAATTCAAATTCTATAATTATATAGAATCTATGCTGAATCTGTAATTACACAGAGGAACAAACATCCTCCAGGTGATTAATGATAAAAACATTAACAGGCCAATGAGAATCCAGGCGACTTTAAAGAGTTTAACATAACTGCAGCGTGCAATTATTATAAACAGAATTTGATCATGCATTGGTGTGGACGCTTAATAGTTATTACGTTCAATGTTCTCGGTGTGAACGGCTCTTAAGAATGCATGAATATACAGCATGGGCAGCTGAAATGGATAAATCATCCTAAATGAAGCTAAGAAGAGACCACCGTGACCACTTTCTATCAACATATTATGAAAACACAGTTTGTGATTTATTCATTTGTACTTTAGAAGTGCATCCTAAAACTGAGTGTAATGAAATGGGTACGTCCTGTCATCACTACCTAAAGTTGTCATCCAATCCAAAATGATGTGCCACTTCCACATCGCTGGAAATCTGACAGCCGTGTTTATTAATGACTATCTGAAATGGCGGGCTGTGGTTTAACAGGAAGCTAAAAACACAGATATAAGTACATGTGGTTGAATTAGGATGTAATGTATTGGGGTACTCTCACTACTTAGACTTTGAAGACAATGAGACTTGATGGTGATGCTTGCTCATTTAAAATGCCATTTTATTGTGATAAGATTTATTAAATCTTAAAAAGAATGCATTTAAAAAATATTCCACTAAAATACTTTGCAAGTGCTACAATAATCCAAATCTACACACAATGTTATCTGACAAATCAGTTACTGGTAAAACAGGTGGAAATGGTCTATTTTCTCCAGAAATTGAGCTGGTCTTACAAATGAAGAGAAGCAGCTGTGATGGGGACCACACATTCACTCCACAGACAAAACAACTGGATGCTGAGCATGTTGTACATAAAAAAAAAAAATAAGTTAAATAAAAAAGGCTAGAATCGGATGCATTAACATTTATGCAATTTAATAAACTCCCTTCAGTATCAGAACCGGATCAAACTAGACTTTGAAACAAAAGGTTGAAAACATTTGAGACAAAAGAAACGTACATCGCTTTTGAAGGTTTTAGTTTAATAACGCTAACCTGTAACATTTAATAAGAAACACCAGGACACTTGTGTGGTAATAATTCGCATCGACAAGGTTTCAAGTAGTTTGATGGTTTGTTTTTAAGCGACAGGCTCGTCAGTTGTGTTATGGCTGAACAATGGAAATCAAGATCCGAAAAATGACCGACGCACTAAAAGGCTATTTGAGCCAGCAAGCTAACTCACTCAAACACAGCACAAGTACATTGGTATTCTCCAAATCACACAAAAATGAAGCCTCTTCCATTCAAGCTTTATAAACAAGCAAATAAGTTCAAACCAGTGAATAAACCTCTGGACCTTAAAATAATGAGATTTGCATCTAGCTAACAATGTCATGGAGTTGTAGTGCAGGCCTTCAGCATCAGTCTGTTATTAGCTGACCACACAGCTATCCAACATTGATCACATTTATTAACATTAAAAGGACCATGAATATATGTGGCGTAAAACACAAGGAACAGATGCTGTTCCTTGTTTGTGTTCGCTGTTCATGGGTAAGTTAGTTTGTGAAATCAACGGTGTTCAAGGGAAGTCAGAAAGTTTTGAAGTTGATTGATTCACAATTTAGCAGGTTGTCGATCATATGTAAATAAAGGAGCTTTAATTAAATGTGAATACTAGGCTTTCAGAATCTATTAGTAGAAACTTAATTACTGATGTAATGTTTAAATGAATCTTTATACATCATATTTATTATCTGAAGAAGTGATCCCAACTCTTTGCAAGAGGGAACCAAACCGAAACAGGCTTTTCACAGAAGAAAAAACAACAACAACACTACTGTTATTGCGACTGTAGAACCATTATATTATTTTCTTTACACCCGTTAGATTTATATTTACACCATTTGACACCAAACACAGTCCCTCGCTGAGGGAAAGCAGCACGCAGCCGCTGTGAGTGAATCCAAACATCGACAGAGAAGCGCTAATGCTAACCTAGCTAATGACAAGCTAAAGCTAGTCTCGTGCGGAGCCGACGTCGTTAGCTTTCCAAACTAGCCTGGCACAAAACTAAAAAAGAAAACCACATTACCCGCTTAAAGACTTCAATGTGCATAGGTATACAGAAAATAAGCAATCAGTATAGTACAAATTAAACTAAATAAATATTTACCGTTTCCATCGCTGACTGAGGCAGAGAGACCCGGGGAAGACAGTTTAGGCCTCTTCGCTGAAGGCGGGCCAGAATCCAGAACGTTCTCGGCCATATTTTTTAACGATTTAAAATATATATCCTCGGAGATAGGCGGCTGAGCCTATGCGTAATCCTCGATTTTAAAAATATCGCTTTTAAAAATATGACATTTCCCCCTCCTTTTTAGGGACGAAGGGGGGGAAAGTCCCATGTAGAAATACTCCTCTTTCCTAGGTTCGCCTCTCGATTTCAGCTTCAGCGCATCAACCCCCCTCCCAAGTCCGAATTTTGTTCTTTATACAATCCTGCAAGCGGAGGAGGAGGTAGGGGGAGTCGGCTAGGCAAGAAAGGATAAAAAGACGGTCGCAGCGGCTCTACTGTAACTCATCGAGTCCCGTCAAGAGTTACAGAATAGAGCGATGATGTGTTTGAAAATTTCCTCCTCTGGCGGATCTGTTCGCAACATACATAGGTGTGTTTAGTCTGTGTCGTACGCTCATGTTAGTATCAAGTGGTATCAAAATAGTTCAAATTGAGCCAAAATTTTAATTTTATTTTCTTTCTTTAACTATGTTTTTTTTAAATATACGTCAAGTTAGTATTAACATTTATGGAAATGTTAGTACATAATTATTCAATTTAGTTTGTTATGAAAATACACATTGTTACAATACAAATTCACATTGTTTTATTTTGGAATTTTAATGAAAAATTGTCAGAATTGAAGACGTAATTGAAATCTTATCAGCTATACTAGATTTACATGGTTGAATTTTAACCATGTCATCAGCTGCAATTAATTAAAAGTAGGCTACTTGACCAACAATAACCCACTTTAATCTTTATTTTAACTTATGAGATATTATACACAAATCAAAGTTAATAACTGATTTAAGAATTACATTTGAAATGATGTATGCAAGAATTGCATGCTGTGGAATATGAATTTAGAATAATGGAGAAAAAAATCCATCATCTGACAATATTTTATACAACTTTCAATCTGTATTCACAGTAAATTGTTCATTTTCGTTCATTACACTAGAAATTAAAAATGGCTAATATACAAAATATTAAGCCATTATATGTTGTAGTAGGCCTACTCTAATTAAGTTAATTTAAATAGTGGTGATTGTCCCTGTTGGATAATTTTTTTTTTTTTTTGTTAAATTGTTTAAATAAATATTAATGATAACAGTAATCAAGACTTCCAAAGGAATTACAATAGTGCTTCTGAGGCTGGAAATCTATGTTATGCCTATATTTTCATATATAAAATCAGTGTATTAATTAAAATCATGTTTTTTAAATTTAATCTGTTGTTTTTATAACCTAATTTTATGCATCCCAATCCCAAATATCTACCCTTCACATATCTGTCTTCCCATATTACAAAATATAAGCCTCAAGCTCTCTCTTTTTTCTCAGCCATGCTAGAATCTTTACTTTACTAAAGGCACTAAGGTTACTTGTCAAGGTTATGGTTACCAACAGCTGACCCACTGTCCATTCACTGGCCATCTGATGAATACTACACACAAAAATGCCTAGAAATTGCCAGTTCAAATGTGTTTGGAGTTGTACATCATGGGGCCTGGGACAAAATGGTATAAGTGGGGCCCCTCTGACTTTACATGTAGGACCTACAAAAACTGAATGATGGGCCATATTATATTTGTTTAAATAACTTCACATATACAAAACTTATTAATTCAATATAACATAGTTACTTATAAATAAATTTTAAATTCCTGCCATGTAGATAACTTGTACATGTAGTTGTGAATCAACTTATTTAACAGGATGAATAGTTTGTTTTTATCTTTCCAATCATAGCAAGTGTTAGTAGTGCATGTTACTTTTATGATCCAGTTCAGCTTTGCAGAAAGGAGGAGCCAACCATGAGTTCAGTCATGTGACTTCAGCATTACAGCTTCCACACTGGCAATATTTGATGGCAAATGCTTGGTTAAGTGCTCATTTGGTTTTCTTGTAAATTATTAGAATTATACATTTAAGTGTAAGCATAAGCACAAGTACTTGACTTTACCTTACGGAAAACAAAACCTAGGTTCCACCGAGATTTGAACTCGGATCGCTGGATTCAGAGTCCAGAGTGCTAACCATTACACCATGGAACCACGGTGACTTACGTTATGCGTAGATGATTAATCATGTACAGTAGATTCATGTAAATAGTTTTCTACGAAACTAAGGCTTTTTATTAATCACATCGTTTTACAAACAACCAGTGTATAAAACCATTTTGTAACGTAATCTGGTTCTCCAGTCCGGATGATGGCGATAATGAATGCGCTGTTCACGATAAGCAGACCACCCACTCCAAGCAGGTGAGAAATGTGTTTTTTTGGAGTTTTTTCTTTTACACACTTCAATGTTCATATTGTTGCTTTGACTTTTGGTCAATGTATGTCATAGTTTAACATTTATACAAAGCTCTCAGACGTTCTTCAAATATTTGTCTATATGCTTACACCACTGAATGAGTGCTGAAAAGCGTCAAGCAATGTGTTTTAATGCACGCAAGGGAGAGAAGCAGGTCGAAGACCCGAAATAAATTACCCTGAAGAAAGAAATAATTAATACTTTTATTCAGCAAGTCAGATTTAACTGATCAAAACAATAACGGTGACAGTACAGACCTTTATAATGCTGTTCTTTTAATCTATTTAAACATTTTATATATATATATATATATATATATATATATATATATATATATATATATATATATATATATATATATATATATATATATATACAGTCATGCCCAAAAATATGGACACCCTTGGTAAAATATGATCAAAGAAGGCTGTGAAAATGAATCTGCATTGTTAATCCTTTTGATCTTTTATTAAAAAAAAAAAAATCACAAAATTCTAACCTTTCATTGGATAATAAGAATTTAAAATGGGGGAAAATATCATTGTGAAATAAATGTTTTTCTCTAATACATGTTGGCCACAGTTACACCCTTTTATTGAATTATTTTTTAAACCTCCATTTGCCAGTTTAACAGGTCTAAATTTTCTCTTATAATGTCTGATGAGGTTAGAGAAACACCTGACAAGAGATCAGAGACCATTCCTTCATCCAGAATCACTCCAGACCCTTTAGATTCCCAGCTCCATGTTGGTGCTTCCTCTCTTCGGTTCACCACACTAATTTTGGGTGCAGGTCAGGGACCTGGAATGGACATAGCAGAAGCCTGGTTTTGTGCCCATTAACCCATTTCTGTGTTGTTTTTGAGGTTTGTGTTTGGATTATTGTACGCTTGGATGATCCAAACATGGTCCATTATAAGATTTCTAACAGTCACTTTTTGATTTTTTATCTGTTGATATATCTAAACAAGATGTCCAGGACCTCCAGCAGCATCAAAAATACAGCAGTATATTTGATTGTACACATGGGGTACTTTTTATCTCTGTGTTCACCAAACCCATCTTGAGTGTTTGCTGCTAAAAAGCTCATTTTTTGTTTCATCTCACCATAGAAGCCAGTCCCATTTGAAGTTCCAGCCGTGTCTGATAAATGAATATGTTGGAGTTTTGGGATGAGCAAGGATAGTTTTTCTTGTAACCCTCCCAAACAACATGTGGTGATGTAGGTGCTGTTTGACCATTTTTTTAAGGTTTTCTGACCCCCGAGACTCAACTATTTTCTGCAATTCTCCAGCTGTGATCCTTGGAGAGTCTGGGAGATACGTTTTTTGAGGAATTTTTAATTTAGAAATCACACTATTAAAATTAGTCAAATTTAAGTTCGTCAAAGAAAAATACATTAGAGTGGGTAAATTAAAATAAGAAATATCTTGACTTTTAGTTGTTTTGAACTTATTTTAAGTCATGCTTTATAATTCTGCTGATGGCACATAGTGGGCCCTGACCATCTGGTTAAGAACCATTGATCCACTGAGGTTATTATTCATTTACAAATTGTGTCAAGTGTTTATCTTAAAATGCCTGTTTGTTCATGACACCTAATGCAATAATATTAATTAAAAATATAAAATGTTTCTTTAAACTCACCTTGTCATGGTCTCAAATGCCTCTGTAGCCAGAGAATTGTGGGAATTGTGACTGAGACGAAGCCATTTGATTTTCTGAGCAGTAGACTTTAAAAAATATTTTGGAAAGAGCTCAAGTCTGCTTCATTATTGGATTTGTTTTAGTTTTTACGTTTCCTGCAAAGCCTTTTAATAGACTGTTTGATGACAGGTTTAGTCATCTGTGTGACTACATGCCCTGCTATTAGACATGAACAATTTATTTTACAATTTGAGAAACTTTTTTTCTGCCGTTAAACATAATTTAAGTCACTTAACACAATAGTCACCTTTTACAATAATATTTTACATTATAAAAAGACATAAAATATTAAGTATATTAATGTGAACACACACAATAATAAACAAAAATTTAAACATCTTGAAATGTTCCCCACCTTATTTGTAGGAATAACTATGAGATTCTCTCATGGTCTTCATTCACTAATACAAGTCAAATTAAGTTCAGAGAGGCCTCAGGAACCGCTCCATCATAAAATACGTACAAAATAAAATTCTCATAAATAAACCACTGGAGGAGAGAAGGTTCCCTGCAAGTGGTTCAGTGCACTTGGGACATTTGTCACACGTGTAAGCTAACAGAGTGAGAGCTGACCTACAGGACTTTATAACTGCATGCAAACGGCTTTATATTTGCAAATGGTGATTACATGGAAACACAGACATGACTTCTCCCAAGAAAAAAAAAACTTTAATATCAACAAAATGGAATGTTGCAAACATAATATTCAGTGCTTACCAGTTGTAGTATTAAATATACTAAGGTCCAAACATTTGTACCACTTCACTGTCACTGCCTTCATCATTTAAATCCAAAGATTATTTGTTGTTTATTCTACTTGATTGTGGTTTGAATTCCACCACCAATCTTTTCACAATATGGCACATCTAATCAAAGGCATGAGAGAGTGAACATGCTTGAGGCTCCATGTCAATGTGACAGTTTAACTAACAACTGTTCAGAAACATCAGTTATGACATTACAATCATTTAAGGTTTAAGCGATAATTAATCCCTAATTATCATCCAGTGCCTTTTTCCTATTATCCCTTTTCCTGTATAAAAATAGAAGCAATATTTCTAAAAAACAAAAGGAGAGAGATGAAAGAACACAACAATCTTATTCAAATCTAACGGTCTATAGATCATCTATGAGGAAATTCATTTTGGGTTAGTTGTCATGAGGCACTAGTCATTACTGTACTTTGCAATTGTCTGAAATCTGCATGCCGAAAAGGATCCAGAACTGACTGAACTCAGATAAACTAGATCAATAATTTAGAGAGTTTCATGTACCCTGTCAAGTGCATGTTTTTTTTTTTTTGACCCGTATTAAGTAATTTCAGTGGCTCTGTAATGAGGGTTAAGAATCAAGCAGTGGTCCTTTTCATCAGTGTGGTCTTGAGAGCATCTCTGGCACTGCAGCAGGATTCTAAGACTTTGCCATTTCTGGAAAACAAACAAATAAAATGTGCTTAATATTGTTATAGTACACAGAAAATACTGTAACTGGCATGGTAACCTTTTCGAAAGGTACTGATATGAACACTTTAGATATTAAAGTGACAGTTCACCCAAAAATAAAAATAAAAAATGAACATTTTTTATTTTCATTTTTGGGTGAACTGTCACTTTAATATCTAAAGTGACAGTTGCTTACTCCCAGGGCATCCAAGATGTAGATGACTTTCTTTCTTTAGTAGAAAACAGACTGAGATTTTTAACTCAAACCGTGGGAGTCTGTCAGTAATATAATGGAACTGGATGGGAATCACTGCTTTAAAAGTCATAATACATACACAAAACCAAATTAAACTCTTGACGATACATTGATGTGTATCTCTGATTTACATTGCAATGTCAGAACTGTCATTCAGTTCAGACATTGCGGTGAAAATCAGAGGTAAAAAAAACTATATAAATACTGTTCAGTTTCTTGCACAGTTGTCTTTACACATCAATGTATCGTCATGAGCCATAGAGTTTAATTTGGTTTTGTTTGCGTATGTTTTATGACTCTCAAAGCCGTGATTCCCATCTACTTCCATTATATGACTGACAGACTGCACTGGTTCGAGTTCAAAATCTCAGTTTGGTTTCTATTGAAAAAACAGTCACCTGCATCTTGGATGCCCTGGGGGTAAGCAGATAAACAAGGAAAAAACATGTTTACAGCCTGGTGCAAAACATGATTTTAGTCTATATAGCTAATTTGCCCTTCATGACAACTGTGAAAGGGGTGAATTCTTTTTATAACTCATTTGTTTAAATAATATTAAGACTTAAAGTTCTGCATAATTAAGGGCGTGGCCACTTGAGTGACAGGTGGTTTGCCGCTGCTGACAGTGCCTTCGCACTAAGTGGGCGTGGCTTCAGCAACTAGCTCCTGCCAAGATGGCTTCAAAAACGCATTTCAGGAGTCTATGGGTGACGTCACGGACACTACGTCCATGTTTTTATACAGTCTATGGTCGTAACTTTCATTCTGAGTGTATAGGTGGTCAGGAAAATGCAATTACTACATATACATTATATTTTGAACACAAACTAACCGTGACAGAAATGTTTCCAGAACATCAGCCTGATCTGCTGGGAAGAACTCCAGCGCAGCTGCATGCTCCAAAGCGAGCAAGTGTCCAGGCAGTATGGTCACCCTCTTTATCTTCTTATCTTCACTCTGGAAAAGCAAGCAGCAGCAATAGATGTACATCACTGAAATGAAATGGGGGGGGGGGATGCAAGACTGATCATCACATCAAGTATAGTACCTTTAAAAGTCCCAGTTTCACCATCAGTGAGGAGATAAAACCGTAAGATTGAGAGTAGGAGTCGGAAAAGGCTTTCCTCAGTAGAGCATCTGTGCAAGAAGGTGAACAGCTGATTTTAATAGCAATGACATATCCAGTGGTTAAAAGGACTTGCGCTCATGACATGTCATTACAAACCTGCATGACTTTCTTTGGTCTGTCGAACATATGAGAAATGTCTCAGGGTTTTTTTTTTTCTTTGTTACCAACATTCTTCAAAATATCCCCTTTTGTGTTCCACAGAAGAAAAGAAAGTCATACAGGTTTGGAACAACATGAGGGCAAGTAAAAAAAAAAAGAACTGTCCCTTTAAAAGTTTATTTAAATGCTAGTAAGTTGCTCATACCAGTGCTCTCAAAAACAGCTTGCTTTACTTCTGGTTCATCTTTGTATACTGATGAAATCTTGAGAAAAACGTCTGACACCTTACTAGCATCGGAGAGGTCAACCTACAAAAAAAAAAAAAAAAAGAGGAAACGATTTCAGGGCTTTTAGAACAAACTAAACCATCCTAATGTACAACTGGTCTTTATGAATCAAAACTGTACCTGTTTCTCAAAGAGCTGGATCCTTTTGGCTCCAAGCGAGATCAGTTTCTCGGCTGACGGGGAGATGAGGAAAGACGAGAGCTCAGAGCTGCAGTGAGGCTCTTCCTGTGGCGAGAGGACAATGCAGGTAAACTCAAAATAGTTCTTCTGATGATTAAAAATCAGTGGTCTGCTGAAGTAAAACAGAAAAGCAGCTGATGGCACACATCAGGTTTAGGAGTCTATCTTTGCTAGCATCACCTTGTCTTCAATGACATCTTTTGTTCCATTGACACCATTTTCCTCAGCATCCTTTTCGTCTTCCCTCTCTTCCTCATCGTCCTTCTCCTCCTCCTCATCATCGTCTTCTTCTTCAGGCTCTCCTTCATCATCACTGCATTAAGCAAATATTTTATGAGTCTAAATGTAAAATAATTTCAAACACAGAAAGACATGCATTTGCCTTCAATTTATTTACACAAAAAACAACCAACAAAAACCCAGATAAATACCTGAGTGAGCCTAGCAGATCTTCCATGTTCATGCCCTCCATCATGTCCCTGAGAGCCTCACAGCCGTCCTCTCCAAAGCAATTTCCTAAAAAAGCAACCACAAAAGATCAAATTCCCACAGAATAACAGAAGTTTGATCCCAAACTGAATAAAACAGAACAGAGAAACTATTTAAACTATAAAAAAAGATCAAGTTGTTGATGGAGCTTTCATACTTGCAGTTTAAATGAGCACAGTTTGCTTGAAAATTTGGTAAAGTAAAAACTGCCACGCAGAACCAGAAGTACAGAGCCCAAGTCTACTTGGAGGAGGAGGTCTTAAGTTTAATGGCAATGGAACTGTGATGCAATTCATGTAAACGTAAAAGCAGGTCTCACTTGTTTAGAAAGTAACATGCTCATGCAAATTAGTTTGTAAGTATTTTTTATTAATGAAGTGTGTAGATAATGTGTGCAGCATATTAAATCACAAAATTAATCATGATTTATTTAATATATATATCAAAGCTACCAATTTTTGTTAAAAAGTTTGAAAACAAGCATCTTGTCATAATTACAACAGACATAAAATCTTATCTAGGGAGTCTTTAAATATTGTGACGGACAACAGGGGGACTTTGAGTCAAAAAGGTTGGGGGGAAAAAGAAAGCATTTATAACTCCTGATCTTTCAGTATAATCTTGATCATTTTTGCAGCATATTTCAGTACAGTATAGTAGAGTTTATTATAAAGGAAACTTTTGTTAAAGACGGCACCAACAGTGGATTAGAGAGGGGTTAGAAAGAGGGAGGAAAATTAATGTTACTGTCTAAATCATATACATACACTAGAGTTCAAATGTTTTTTTAAATAAGTATGTTATGCTCACCAAGGCTGCATTTATTTGATTAACAATTACACAATAAAATCTGTCATATTGTGAAACATTTTTACAATTTAATATAATGATTTTCTATTTTAATATACTCTATATCTGTGATTTAAAGCTGATTTTTCATCATCATTACCCCAGTTACATTATCCTTCAGAAACCACTCTAATATGATGATTTATTATCAATGTTGGAATCTTATTATGGAATGCTTAATATTTTTTGGAGCCTGTGATACTTTTAATTCTTTGATTTATAACATTTTTAAAAGAACATTACAAATCGTACTGATCCCAAACGTTTGAATGACAGTGTGCGTGTGTATAACTTTTTTTTACCGTTGAGGTCCAGTTTCTCCAGATCATCTTTCCCCCGAACAGCCTTCGCAACTACTACAGCTGCAGCCTCGCAAATCTCTCCAAATGACAAATTCAGCTCCTTAACGAAACAAATATTTCAGAATGCTCACAATATCTACAGAAACTGAATGGAAGTGTTTGAATCAATGTTGGTATCATGCATCAACTCACCCTGAGGAATGGCAGTCCCTCTCTAAGGGCCCCTGCTATAGCAATAGCACCTTCTGAGCGTACCAAACAGTCCCCAAAATTGACGACCTTAAGACACTGGAGGTGCCTGATAGCCTAAACATGGACAAAATCACACACAGCCATTATTAAACATCTAACCATGTAAACTATTTTGTGACCTGACACAGAGCTGCTCAGAATACCTCTGCCATGGCTGTTGATCCTCTCTTAGTAAACGTGTTGTCGTTGAGGTTGAGGACCTGAAGGTTTGGGTTGTGCTTTATGGCAGTGGCTAGAGCAGTGATACCGGGATGGTTAATTCCATTCTGTGGCATATGGACCTCCTCAAGACTGCCTAATAACTGTTTTGTTTTTTTAAGAAAAAGCACATCTTAGAATCTTTGATGACAATGGAGTTTGTAATATTTTTTAAGATTTATTGAAATAGTCACCAAGATTAAAGTAAAAAAAGTCTTCTTTTTTTTATATCTATACTGTCACTTTTGATCAATATAATGCATTTGTGCTAAATAAAAAAAGGTGGTGACCCCAATCTTTTTGAACAATAATGTACATATATTTCTATAAAACATTACACCTTATTACCTTAAATGCTTTGGCAAGTGCAGTGGCACCATCATTCTCCAGCCGATTACGTCCAGCTATAAAAACTTTTAACCTCAGGGGGGAGCCAGCTGCACTAGACCGCTTATGGCATTCAGTCAAGGCAGAAGCGAGGACCTTTAAAAAAAATAAAAAGGTATACTCCATCTGTTCCATGAGCCCTAAAACACTTCACATGTCTAAAACAGTTTCAAAGCTTTCAAACACATCTAACTGACATCATAGCCACTCTTAAACTGGTTACATCAGGTTGATCTCAGCCTAAACTTACCATTCCCCCTCCAATGCCCATGCCACAATTATTAAGCCTAAGCTCACGTAAGGTATAGCACGCAGAGCTCTTCAGGAGGCTTTCAATTCCCTTTACACCGTCAGGGCCGAAGGCATTGTCGCTCAAGTCCAGATGAGTCAGTCTGGCCCCTGATGTCATCAAAGCATTGCCCAATGATATCTAAAAAAATTTGAATAAAATGTTTGAAATAAAACAAGATTTTTTTTACTCACTAAAAATACATTTAAAGGGATAGTTCACCCAAAAATGTATGAAAGGTATACTGTCCATGTCCAGAAATTTAATTAAAACATCTTCAAAGTAGTCCATGTGACATCACAGGGTCAGTTAGAATTTGTTGAAGCATCGAAAATACAGTTTGGTCCATAAATAACAAAAATGATGACTTTATTCAGCATTGTCTTACCAGAGCAGGAGGGATTTCTGAGCGAAGGCGACCTGTGAACATGTCACTCCAATGGCATTGCTTAGCAAAAAAAAAAAAAAAGCTAAGATTAAAAACAACAAAGTAAAAGAGTGAACAATTTCCAGGGGCAATTTAAAAGTACCTCCAATTCCCTTTTCGCTTCAAGGGACTTTGCAATAGCCTGTGCTGCTTCAACCCCCAATGTGTTTCCCTCCAATCTGAGAGACTGCAGCCCCTGGCACTGTGAGATCTCCTGCACCATCTCTTTCACTGCAACATCACAGACCAGAAGGGGAAGTTAAGAGTGTTGTGGTTGAAGCATTGACACATGAAAAATTTTAATATTTGCTAGCAGATAGTTTTACTCACCTGACTCAGCATTGTCCAACTTCAGTCCTTGTCCCTTATAACTTAACTCCACTTCTCCAACATGGGTCTTGGCCAGCGCCTCTGTAATCTGAGCGATATCTCCAGAGGCCATTGCTTTTCCCTTTGCTTTCTGTAAGTTAATAATACTTAAACAAATATTACACATTAAGCACATTAAACCAGATCTCGCACGTATTTGAATTTACTCATACAGATAACTGCATCCCACGCTATTATAGATCAGGGTACCATCCTAACTTTTTAATTTATTATTAACAGGACTGTTGCATTAGATCAGCATGCTAGCCTGTCACCTTACATGGAAATAAAAGATTGACGATGAAAAGAGCTCGATTTAAAACGGGCTGTTGCACCTTGCAGCTCGATACACCCAAAATAGATGTTGCTGACTTTACGTTAACTCCCACAGTTAGCATGCTAATATCGCTGCATCATTGCTACACACCGCTCAGGCTAGTTCGGAGAATTAGCTACCAAACTTTACTCTCATCCAGTACTTTAAACTAGTCCTTCAATCGCATCAATATAAGTGAAATCTAAAGATCTTATTGAACTTTAAACCTACGAATATTACCTTCCACCTCGGCGCAGATATTAACAGAAGTCAGCAGATAACTATCCTTACTAGAGGAAACCCATCACAACAGGAGGCACGTGAGGCGGCAGTTCTTTGAAAGTGCCGGTGTCGCATTCTTTCATAATAAAAGCACCATTCGTCCTGTTATGACTTTCGACTGTTATAACTACTCGTACTGAATATACCATTTTTATGTGATAAAAAGATGATTTTTTACAACTGTTGAAATAGTGAATTGGAACCCAGTTAATACGTAAAGGTGTATCTGAATAGCAAGTTATAATGATCAATTAACGTTACATACACTAGATAATTTTTAGATGGGATGAATTAAATTCAGATATTTAACTTAAAAGTAATATATTAAAACTAAATATGTAACATATATTTATTTGTATTACCTCTTTCTAAACCACGAGTTACTTCGCTGGTGACGCCAGCCCCAGTGGCCTAATGGATAAGGCACTGGCCTCCTAAGCCAGGGATTGTGGGTTCGAGTCCCATCTGGGGTGGATACTTTTAAAACGCTTCTAGCGATCCATTAAAAGCTAAATGTGTGCCTATAAATATAATAATGCTGTGCGAACTAGCCTTTTAGACTGAATCATGTGGAAATTATCTAGCTATTCAGTCGTTACCGGCTATAGCGGCCACTGAATAACTAGCTTCTAGTGCAGTGGTTCCCAACCTTTTTCAACTCGCGGCCCACACAACCAAACACATATGTTTGCGCGGCCACTTCAAAAAAAATAACTGACCCCGCTATTGTTGGTTTAATAACTTAGTACTCAGAAGCTAGATTTTAAACTATATTTATTGAATAAACTAGGGTTGTGCGATATGGACAAAAAAAAAAAAAAAACTATCGCAATTTTTTTGATAAATTTTGCAATTGTGCTTTTACAGTCATAAATGCATTCAGGATTAATTTGAAACATATTTCCAAAAGAAAACCAATCAGAGCTTTATCAAAAAGTTGTAACATCTCTAGAACAGACATAAGTCAAAATTATCACTATAGTGAAGATGTAAAAAAATGTATAGACTTGTGGCAAAAAAAAAAAAAAAAAAAAAAAAAAATCCTCTATACAGGGACTTTTTTTTCTTTTTTGGCCATGCATTGTTCATAGAGCTCATTACAGAGCGGTGCCTCAGGTGTTTGCAGTGTGTATACAGTATGTGTATGCGGTCAGCAGTGAGAACGCATAAATATAACGCGAAAGCACATTAAAATAATACAGGAGTGCGAATCTCTCTGTTCGCAGCAGATTTCCTTTGCTCTGTCACAAAACCGGTCGTGCTTGCTCAGATACACACTGCTTTGCGATGAGAGAATGTGCACACTTAAAACGTGTCTCCTCTCACTTAAACTGCATCCTGTTCACTAACAAATTCACTCTATGCTCATGTGTTAGACATGAATTATTTTCGCACGTTTTTATTTCTAACCTTTTACCGCAGTGAGAACGCTCTGATCCGTCAACATTGGCTCAGAAAAAAGGCACATCACAGACCGTGTGTGAACCTGGAGTTAGGCATATGCGCACGCTCAAATCGTGATTTTAGGACGTTTTCTTTTAATCGCACAGCCCAAGAATGGACTGGAAATGAACAGAAAATAATTGGCGGCCCACCTGCAATACGCCTATATTTGACAAAGTTTGCTTATAAAAAAACAAATATATCAGTGAGTCAGATCGAGAAATTAGGAATCGAATTGCACTGGGTTTTCTTTTTGGGCGTCCTAACGGCGGCCTTCGTGAAGGTTCAGAGTTTTTTATCTTTTAATATGTCGTCTTTTATGCCTTTTTGCATGTTTGCATAACATTAGAAGAATAACGTGTAAAATAAATTGAATAATACGGATCGGAGATATAAAAACCCGTAACGGACTACCGGTTGTCAGATTTGGGAATTGGTTTCCAAACGAGGCGCCATGAGATATACATATAGAATAAAACATATAGCCTAATCAAACATGTTTGCATATGAAACCCCTAACACTTAGTGATGTGTGCTCTCTGTTGTCAGAAGGTCAGAGAGCCACGGGGATGCTGTTCAGAGGTCTGTGGTGCTGAAAGGGGATGCAACGGAAGAGGAGGGAGATGAATTTGGTTATTTCAGTGACAGTTTATCTGTTTCTGGATTGGGAGTCCTGGAAGTGCAGGCTGGTTATGAACAGTCCCAGGAGAACAATGAGATGAAATACTTTTTGGCCGGATACCTTGAATGATACCTTACAGCCTCGTAAGTTGAATATATTGAGTAACCCTTGTGAAAATGGAAAAAACTTAAGAATATGCTTAAAAATATTGCTAAGTGAACACGGCAAAGTGTCATTTCTGTATCTTTACATACTGCATACTGTTTAATGCTGCTGGCATAAATTCATTCACAAAGATTTTTTTTAATGCTGTAAAATTAGGGTGTGTATGTTCTAATATTAGGTTAATATTAGGGGCTGAGGTGGGTTAGGGTAATTTAGTCTGGCTTTTATAAGTGTACTTTTTAAAGCATGACAAAAGATTATTGAAACACAGGATTTAAATTGTACCCAAAGGAAACTTTTAATTTGGCATCATAATAAAGTGCACTTTTAATTTTTTTAAGAAACACCTATTTTTAAAAAATATATTCTTTAAAGATATATACTTTTAATTTATACTTTAAGTATTCTACACAATTTTGCAAATTTAAAAAAAAAGTGCAAAATTAAACAAACTTATTTTTCTCAAGGTAAAATAAGTCTGAGTGTATTAGTATACTAAAATACTTTGCCTTGGATAATAATAACCAAAGTAAACAACATTTCAGTTCATTAACAGCCCGATAACTTTTTATTCACAGACAGATGATAAACCATTATTAAAATATGTATCCTCAGATGATAAAGGATAATGTTAAGAAACCTCTCAAACTCTTTATGAGGTAAGTGACATTTATTATCTAAATTGATTCCACTATTCCAAAATTAAAATAATAATTTCAGGTATGATAAAATACACCTACTTGCAGTGTATGTACAGACTCCAGAAAAAACATTACTCATATTAAACACACAATAGCCTACATATACATCACTGTAGTATGTATTCATGTTTTTAGAGGTTTTAAAGACTTTCCAAAATCTTAGAATTGTTATTCCTTAAACAAATATATTACTAAACTACGACTAGATGTATCTTTATTAAACTTCCATTCTTTAAAATAGTGAGCAAGACTCATGGACAAGAACACAAGACTGATCCTTTGTGTCATGTGGCATCATGTGGGTCTTCTAGTGGCTCAGATGGCTGGACTGCATGCCGTGGCAGCATACTGGGCCAAAAGTAGTCAGGAAAATGGAATTGTGCATGGTTTTTTTAGTACTGTACTTCTCATTCTGCGAGTTCGATAACACTCATATAGACAATTGCAAAGGCCTAGGTTTCTCAAGTTAATTTTTATATTTTTATTTGTTCATTGATAGTGTTGACTTATATCTTTGTGGATCAATGTATCTTCTTTTGTGTTCCACAGAATAAAGAAATGGGGTAACACTTCAGTATATAAATTCTCTCTATTAACTAGTTGCTTATTAGCATGCCTATTATTAACATATTGGCCGTTTATTAATACTTATAAAGTACATATCTGTATTCAGCAGGACCATATTCTACATTCCTAATCCTACCTAATACCCAAACTTAACAATTACCTTATTAATAAGCAGAAAATTAGAAGTTAGTTGAGGCAAAATAGTTTTTTAATATTGAGAACTGGACCTTAAAATAAAGTGTGACCAGAAATTTTGAATGAGGACGAGTAAAAGATAACAGTAATGTTATTTTTTTGGGTGAACTGACCTCACAGCAATATGTAATAATACAGCTATACAGTGGGTATATAAAATAATGATCCCCCTTTAAAATAATAACATTTTGTTGCTTTGCAGCTTGCCAGAAAAGGGACAAACTGTTTTATCCAGCTGTATTTACTCAGTGCAACTTATGACATCCAAGTGAAAGATATAACACCAACACACCAGAAAAAAATAAAAAACAAAATCACTGAGTTGAAAAAATGATCACCCTGTATACTGTGTCAGTATTTGGTTTAACCACCTTTTGCTTTAATTACAGCCTTTAGTCTGTTGGGATATGCCTCTACTAACTTTGCACATCTAGACTGCATTAATGCTGAGCATTTGTGTACTCCAATCTTCAACTCATTCCACTGATTTTTTATGGGGTTTAAGTCTGGGCTCTGACTAGGCCATGTAAGGATGTTCACCTTTTTCTCCTTTAACCACTGTGTGGTCAGTTATGTCATTGGAACGTAAACTTTCTTCCCATTGACAACTAGCTAGAAGAGGCCATCAGATTTCCCTCAAGAATTTGATGGTATTTTGCCGCATCTATTTTTCCGTCTATCCTGACAAGTGCTCCAGTCCCTTCTGCAAAGAAACACCCCAATAACAGGATATCACCAGCTCCATGCTTTTACTGCAGGAATGCTGTTATTTGGATGGTGAGATGTATTGGATTTTCGCCAGACATATCGTTTGGTGCTGAGGAAAAATTGTTCCTCATCTGCCTCAGAATCATCAAGGTGTGTTTTGGCAAAGCTCAGTCGTGACTGCACGTGGCCTTTCTTGAGGAGGTTTTTTTTCTAGCAAACCTTCCATACAAGCCACATTTGTGGAGAATTTGTGTTATTGTCACATAATGACCACTGTTTGTCGTAAATTCCTGCAGCTGCAGTTGCTGTAGGCCTCTTGGAAGCCTCTCTGACCAGTTTCCTCTTGTTCTTTCATCCAGTTTGGTGCAACGTCCTGATCTTTGTTCTACCAAATACCTTCCACTTCTTAATAATAGACTTCACTGTGCTTCTAGGCATTGCTAAATCTTTTAATATATATATATATATATATTTTAATCCATTTCCTGACTTGTGCCTGTCCACAACTTTATTCCAGAGATCGTTTGACATTGCCTTGCCACCCAATCTTATAGGATGCACCGAGTAAATACAGCTGGATAAAACAGAAAAATGTGTCCGTCATCATTTCAGGCTGGAAAGCAACAAAATGTGATTATTTTAAAGGGGGGTGAAATTATTCAAAACTTTTTCTTCAAACTAATCTGCCCTCTTGATTAGTAGCACTCTGTCATATTAGATTACAGATATTACCCATATTCAAAGAAGCACCCTTGTGAATCCATGATAAGGTAGAAATAAGACGTTTTGGTCTAAATGTTATTATTACATAAAACCCAGTAAAGATACAGTGTGATTCTAATGGAGCTTGCAAAAATGTATTACAGTTTATCACATGGCCCAGATGTTTTTGGCTGAAAGTGTGAATGGATCCACTACTCAGAATGGTGGGTCTTCCACATTTCTCTTGGAGTTGTTTTAATCTGACAGCTCATCATGGGCTCTCTCAGACCTACAATGTTACATTCATCACCATGCAGCCCCTGCTCTTTGGTTCCAGAGATCAAGCTACGACTGATAGTCTGGTACAGTTTATGAACAGCAGTCTAGAGGATACAGGTGCAAGACTTTGAAAGCATTTAACCAACTTTGCATCATACATTTACAGGCATTGGGAAAAATTTTGCCGATAAAACTTTGCAACTGAATGCATAATACTTCCAGTCAGTGCTCGGCATGTGTTTATGCAATAAATGACTACAGTAACAATATTTGCCCTAACTTGACAGCCGAACTGATATGTCTGTTATAATGATAAAGCTCTTGGTTATAAATATAAGCAAATTACATTACAAACATTTTTATCAATGGCAGTCATTTAAGATTAAGATAAACTGAGCTGAACAACGTCAGCAGTGTCAACAAACCTTTTCACTGGAGAAAAGGAATAGCATTCACAGGGGACTTGATAAGTGAAAGTGACGTGACACTCAGCCAAGTATGGTGACCCATACTCAGGCATTTAACCCATCCAAAGTGCACAACACAGAGCAGTGAACACACACAGAGCAGCTGACAGCCATTTATGCTGCAGCACCCAGGGACCAGTTGGGGGTTCAATGCCTTGCTCAAGGGTACCTAAGTCGTGGTATTGAGGGTGGAGAGAGCACTGTACATGCACTCCCCACCTACAATTCCTGCCAGCCCAGGACTCGAACTTACAACCTTTCGATTGCGAGTCCAACTCCCTAACCATTCACAAGATCTTAAATGGAGATGGATTGTTAAGTGTTTATCAGCTGTCTGTTCTCATTCTGATGGCTGACCTAATGGTCATAATAATATTAATAAAACCTAATGGTCGAAACATTGCATCATTAAATTATTTTTATGGAGCATTAACATCAGTGTGCGGACAATACATTTGTATTTTTGCTCAATCTGATGGCACCCATTCCCTGCAGAGGATTCACTGGTTAACAAGTGAATGCAAAATTTCTCCAAATCTGTTCCGATGATGAAAAAACTAATCTATATCTTGGATGCCCTGAGGGTGAATACATTTTTTAGCAAATTTTAATTTGTGGGTGAACCATTCCTTTAAAAGTATCAATTATATTAAAAGTATTATATATATATATATATATATATATATATACTTATATAACTCTATTCTCTGTCTTTGCAAGCTGAATAATTTCTAGCTGAATAATATTGAATTTACACCATCAATCTACACAATAATTGGATGTACAATTTTATTTTGTGTTGGAAATTATATATGGGTCAAAAGTGTGAAACATTAAAAAGGCTTAAAAGGATATACCCTTCGAACCCACCTTAATATTCAGAATAGTGGTCAATCGGGTTGGTTTTCAATTGACACTTTTTAAAGCTTCTTTGATTATTTATTTATCTTTGATCATCTTTAATATGGTTAAAGTTGTTCCTCTTTTGCTTTACCAGTAGCATTCGATCTTCATCTACCGTAGGCTACTAGCTTATGTGTAAAACCTGACAATCATTTTGCCAGGAACATTTGAGAATGTGCAAGAGAGCAAGTCGACTGTCCTAAACAGGATCTTAAATACTCATTGCTGTTAATGCATAAACGCAATCAGCATCCTAGAATCTGCGCAGGAACATGTAGAAGTACAAGAAGAATCTGCGCAGGTTTCTGCGTCAAAAGTTCATCACCGTGCATGTAGGCGGGGCGAGCACGTCTCAGGATACGAGCCAATCAACTGCCGCGCTTGTTCTACTTCCATGAAACAAACAAAACCAGCAGCACACCGCTTCACCGCTTCGCCGCGGGAGACAGAACGGCACTAGAACAGCATCGAGCCGCACCGAGAGTCCGCATACATACCGCGCATCAGCCTCAGTGTAGTGCCCTAATGGCAACGGAGGACAAAGGAAAAACGGCGGCGCCTCAGGCTTTACCGGAAACGAGATCCCTTTCAGCAACACACAACAATCTGAACAATAACAACAACAACAATAATAACAACAAAGACAACGAGGGAGGTGAAGGAGCCACAACAGCCACATCCACTACTGTTGAGCCCGGGGGCGCTGAAAATATCATAGGGAACGGTTCAACGGTTAATACAACCGGAGGCAATAACGGCAAATGGGTCCGTCTCAACGTCGGGGGGACGGTGTTTCTAACGACACGACAGACGCTGCTAAAGGAACAAACTTCATTTCTGTACCGACTGTGTCAGCAGCAGGACTTACATTCTGACACGGTAAGACAGCCAAGAGTGATGTTAGTGTATGACTGTGTGTTAATGATGCGGCGGGCGTCAGATGGATGCGCACGTGCTGCGCTGCTTAATGACGCGGACCCCCAGTGTTTGTGCTTTTGAGCAGCATCGCAGTGTTAAGCCAGAAATATCCATAATTAATGTGATCCACCTGAAGCTGATTTTGTCCAGATCTCTTGATAGGTTTATCGCCAGATCATTGGTACACCCTCAATTTATTATAAGGTTGAATCTCATGAATCTCTATTTTGCATGCAGATAATAAAGCAATTATTTGTGTATTATTATTGACTAATCACTTGTTTAATATTCAACGATTTAATAATAATAATAATGATAATAATAAAGAAACTAATGTTTAAGTTATTCAATATCAATATTAATGTTATTTATATCAATATTATTCATACAATATTTGTATCAGGCAGTAATTGATGTAATCATATTATTATATTTTTTTTCATTTTAACATTATTATTTATTACATTGGTGAATCACACAGCCAATTAAGCATGTAAATCAGGAACTGTCAATTAAAATTGTGTCATCTTTTATTCATCCTAAAGTCATTCCGCACCTGTATGCATTTTTTTCTTGTGTGGAACACAAAAGAAGATATTTGGATGAAAGTTGGGAACCAAACCACATTGGAGAAATATCTTCTTCCACAGAAATAAGTTAGAGAGTTTTGGAATGACATGAGGGTGAGTGAATAATGACATAATTTTCATTTTTAGGTGTAGTGTCCCTTTAAAGTTAGGATGCTTCTTGTTAAAGAGGCATTAGATAATCCAAATAAAGCATCCATATCTTTATAGAACTGATCTGTCAGAATGTAGAGCACATGCCAGGAGTTCCAGTGGGATCAGAGCAAATATCACCTTATGCCAACTCTTATGTGAAGGGGGCCTTATCACTGACCCACTGCAATATATTTTTTTTCTTCTGGCTGCAAAGGTTAATATATTACACTGTTGGCTGATGTCTTTGTGTCTGCTTGGAAGGCCCGAAACAGGATTTTATTCTAGTTAGATGTAAAATATTATTAATTTTCAATATCTCTAATACCTAAAACCTGCAAGGTACTTATTATTGTTTTACATTTTAAACACATCATGACAATGAGATAATAAATAAGGTCAGCGGATGGAGAATATATGAAATCTATGGATGATTTTGTATTGAATTGTATTTTTTGCATAGCAGTATATAGAAACGGATATATTTTTGGCATGGCACCATATGTTCTCCCATGTGCCATCAGCAATGGTTTCAATTATATATTTTAGTCATTTTTTCCTTCATATTACAGTAATGAGGACAGTAATGAGTAATTTTTTTTTGTTGTGATTTTTTTTGTTGAAAAGAATTAGGAACACATACAGACACATATACAGTGAGTCTATGTGTCTGAGTGTATGTTATTTTTTATTTTTAGCTACCATTTACTCTTACAGCATTAAGGCATACAAAAAGTATTAGACTTAACAGATGGTACTCTGCCTTCACAGTATCCACCCTCAAAAGCTATCCTCTTATTCCCCACTCAAAGCTCCTCCATCTCCAGAGTAAGTGATGAGGCAGAGACGATCTCCCATCACAGCTCAGTTATTACTGGCTGCTGTGTCTATGGTGTTGTGTGCTCTCTCACTGCACATGTCACTCTTCTAATCAGATTAGAGTCATGGCACCTTGAAGGCTTCCAGCCCTCTGCACAAAAATATCTATGGAGGCTTCTCTGTTCTATTCCTGACCTGGTCTGTTCGTCATTGGTGATTTGCATGCATTATTCCTTTTCGAATAGTTTCAAAAAGTTGATATAGTAAAATGATATATATGTATAATCCTTGTGTCGAGCAATTGTTGCTCACAGAAAATTGTATGTAATTGAGAATTTGACATTGACAGATTGTAACTGAAAATTCTGTCTTCATTTACTCACCCTTGTGTCGTTCCAAAATCATATGATTTTTTTTAAAAGAAGGTATTTTGAAGAATGTTGGTAACCAAACAGTTTTGGTTTCCATTGACTTCTGTTGTTTTGTTTGACCGAACAACGGAAGTCAATGGGAACAAAAAAGTTCCACAGAAGAAAGTCAGTCATACGGTTTTGGAATGACATGAGGGTGAGTAAATGAAGAAAGAATTTCCATTTTTGGGTGCACAACCCTTTTAAGACATGGCCTTTTTATTTTTTTTCATGAGGAGGTTTTGGCTATTGTTATAGTGAATATTATTAGCTAGTTCAACTGTTTGAATGAAAATGTGCATAAGCCAGAATTGATGAAGTTTAAATGATTTTTTCGGCCTTCTAATAGCATGCTGTGAGGCTTTGCATGGCACAGGTCATTATGCAGTTCTGTTTTGAAATTAATAAGCTCTTTGTTTGCCTACCAGGTAGTTCCCATGGGATGCTGCTATTTCCCCATTGGGACATGGTTTTTATACTTATATATAGCAAATGCAGAGCTTAATGTTAATGCAAGATGAGTTGAGCACGGACACGTTTGATTTTTGTGTGTTTAGGACATATACAGTAGTATTATGTGTTAAATCCTCTTGTTCTTATGAAGTGCTGAGTGGGGGGCCAGCTTGTCTCTTCTGACTCACTGCAGGACTCATGCGCAGGTGTTGTCATGCCTGCTGTCAAGTCTAGTCATGTCTTATATGAGGCTGCACTTCCTGTTTCGAAAATGGGATTTTTGTATGTGTGTGCAAACTGCAAATGATGTTCTGTGCTACTATTGATGTATGTAATGAAAATATCTCTTGATGCTTTTTCAACTATATGATATTTATTTTGAAGTTCATGTCCATGTTGTGAATCTGGAGTGAGTCACATGCAGGGTCCAAAATGAATGGAAGGTTAAATAAGAAAGTTTACCAGGCATAAATATTTCATATGGGCCATGCAACTGTGTTACATTATTTATTTGAAACTATACATTACTGTTAATAATAAATAATAACAGTACTGTTAATTAAAAAATAAAATAATAATAATACTTTTATTAAGCAAGATCATGTTATATTGATAAAATATGACAATAAAGACATTTATAATTGTACAAAATAATCATATTTTAAATAAATTATGCTCTTTTGAACGTTCTATTCATTGAAGAATTCTGGAATTATCCCAGTTTACACAAAGAAAGCAGCACAGCTGTTTTCAGCATTGATAATAACAATAAATATTTCTTGAACAAAAAATATGCATATTAGAATGATTTCTGAAGGGTCATGTGACACTGAAAACTGGAGTAATGGCTGCTGTAAATTCAGCTTTACTATAACAGAAAAAATATTAAATAAATAAAAAATACTAATAAAAGACTACAGATTATAGACTATAAGAATAATATTACAAATATTACTGTTTTCACTGTATTTTTGATCAAACAGCTGCAGTCTTGGTGAGCATAAGAGACAAGTATTTAGCATTTTTGACTTGGCAAAGCCACTCTGTTTTTGTGCACGGAGAGTGTTTATTCTTTATACATGACAAATATCTTCTTTGTGGAGGTATGTTGTTCATGTTCGTGCTGTGAATCTGCAAAGCGAGTTATCTTATTTATGCTTTCTTCTTT